>NC_084758.1:30094652-30182152 GCF_033978785.1 Entelurus aequoreus
CAGCGCCCCAGGAGGGCCGTTAGGGGAGCCTTAACGGGCACACATGATGGAGCCTGGTAGCGATACTTTCGCCATCAGCAACACTGGGATTGTGCAAGGGAGGAACCAGGCAATGTCTGTGCAGTTATCTAGATGACGGTTATGACAAATGCTGGACAAAAGACTTCTTTCTTTCTTGAGGACTGGAAGAAAAAACCTAATCGTCGCAGTCGTTTACAGCAGACCGTCGTGAAGTAATGCATTTCAGCGCGGGTGATCATTTTATGTTTTACGTGTCTCTGCTGTCGTCTGCTTGATGGTTTGCATTTGCAAAAATAAAAGCCTCACTTTCTTGGTTGTTGTCCCCCTTTGTCTTCTATTGCAGCGAGAAGGAGAACGATGGGTTGTCATTACATTGCAGTCATTTCATTGACTTGTTGCTGTGTGACGAATACTTTAGCAACACTGGAATACTGCTAAGAAACTTCAAAAGTTATTGATCGGAAGGGGGCGCCTCACGGTTCGATTATTAATCTATGTGCATCCATCAGTCTCTCCAGGATTTCTCATTTTTTTGTGTTTGTTGGAAACTGAAAAGCCGCAATCGGCGGCAACTTTTTTGGAAAGTTGCACCAAAAGTTGCAATGTTTTGTGACTTCATGAATTTGTTATCGATGTTTTAAGTGTTCTTTATAACCCTAACCAAAAAAAAAAAGGGCGGAAAGCCAAATCCATGCAAAGTAACTGTGTGTATATATACATACACACGCACACACACACTATCTTGCCAAAAGAATTTGGCCACCTGCCTTGACTCACATATGAACTTGAAGTGCCATCCCATTCCTAACCCATATGGTTCAATATGATGTGGGTCCACCTTTTGCAGCTATTACAGCTTCAACTCTTCTGGGAAGGCTGTCCACAAGGTTGCGGAGTGTGTTTATAGGAATTGCCCACCATTCTTCCAAAAGCGCGTTGGTCGAGAAGGTCTGGCTCTCAGTCTCCGTTCTAATTATAAATAAATAATGATAAATGGGTTATACTTGTATAGCGCTGTTCTACCTTCAAGGTACTCAAAGCACTTTGACAGTATTTCCACATTCACCCATTCACACACACATTCACACACTGATGGCGGGAGCTGCCATGCAAGGCGCTAACCAGCAGCCATCAGGAGCAAGGGTGAAGTGTCTTGCCCAAGGACACAACGGACGTGACTAGGATGGTAGAAGGTGGGGATTGAACCAGTAACCAGCAACCCTCCGATTGCTGGCACAGCCACTCTACCAACTTCGCCACGCCATCCAAAAGGTGTTCTATCGGGTACAGGTCAGGACTCTGTGCAGGCCAGTCAAGTTCATCCACACCAGACTGTCATCCATGTCTTTATGTTGGAAGAGGAAGGGACCCGCTAATTGGGCCGGATTCTGATCATTTGGATGGGTGGCCAAATACTTTTGGCAATATAGTTCTCACACACGCACACACCAAAAGTTTGGACACACCTTCTCATTCTATGTGTTTTCTTTATTTTCATGACTATTTACATTGTAGATTGTAAAACTATGTGTCAAAACTATGACACAAAATAGCCACCCTTTGCTCTGATTACTTTTTCGCACACTCTTGGCATTCTCTCGATGAGCTTCAAGCACACCTGTGAAGTGAAAACCATTTTTAGGTGACTACCTCTTGAAGCTCATGGAGAGAATGCCAAGAGTGTGCGTAATCAGAGCAAAGGGTGGCTATTTTGAAGAAACTAGAGTATAAAACATGTTTTCAGGTATTTCACCTTTTTTTGTTAAGTACATAACTCCACATGTGTTAATTCATAGTTTTGATGCCTTCAGTGATAATCTACAATGTAAATAGTCATGAAAATAAAGAAAACACATTGAATGAAAAGGTGTGTCCAAACCTTTGGCCTGTACTGTGTGTGTGTGTGTGTGTGTGTGTGTGTGTGTGTGTGTGTGTGTGTGTGTGTGTGTGTGTGTGTGTGTATACACAATTATAATTGGTTATTAAGAGTGTGTGAAAGTTCAACTCCTACCTTGTTTACCTCTGTGACAACCTCTTTAAGGTTTTTTTTAATCACTCAGAAATATCAAAGAGTTCAAATGCGCCGAACATGGATAAGTGAAGAAAGTGCGTTTTGCTTTTTTTTTTGCCCCATCATCCCTTGGATTTAAATGGGTGCCATGTTGACGTTTTTTGTAATAATATCCACAAAGTTCAATGAGCAGGTTATGTTTGTTTAATGTTTGTGCCGGTTGATTTTTTTTTTTTTTTTTCCTGTACCATGACTAGGGAAGGTTGTATGGATTGGGTCATATAAGTAATTGTAAACAATACATTAAATTCATAACCATAACAAAGTACAAACATTGGATGAGGTAGTTTTTCTGGCCACTAGATGACGACAAAATGGCAGCTGTGAGATTGCTGGCATATTTGTATATAAAATCAATTCCCAATAATCGCAATATTAAACTTGTGCCGTCTCACGGATCAAATTAAAGACGCCGGCAGGCCGCACTTAGCCGTAGTTTGCACATTCCTGACATAGACCTAATAGTTAAAAGCATATACTCAGTCATACTACTGTATGTTTTAATTAACTACAACTAATAATATTAATAAATAAAATAAAATTCCTTATTGTTGTGTCTGCACCGTCGACCAAAAGTTAGATATTCTCCATGTTTATTTTATTCTTCAAAAGTGTTTGCCCATCTTATACATTAATCATGTTTCAACACATGTCTCCCCGCATGATAGGAGTATTTGTGAACTGTTGAGTGATTGATAGCAGTATTTTTGTGTTTGTAAATGAGAGACGAAGAGAGTTTATCGTCACACCTCAACATCTCTAACATTTAAATGCTGCCTCAGTATTGCAGAGGAAAATCTGCTCTTAATTGTTTTAGCTTGGATACATAAAGATTGCATAAACATAAATGCATGTGATATAGAAAGTGAAGACAAGGGTGTGTTGCTAAATGTTTAAATGTTACATTTCCCAGAAGGCTTAGCGTTGTAGATGGGAACAGGAAATGGGTCTGAACAATGTGGGAGGATGATACTGTATTTTCCGTACAATAGAGCGCAACAGTATAAAAGCCACACCCACCAAATTTTAGAAGAAAATATATTTTACATATATTAACACACAATGCATACAATAAACTACAGATACATAAACACGTACAAAATATTTAGTTTAGTCTATTAACATACTTCAATTGTTTCCAAATGGTGTCTGTCACATGGCAGTAAAACGGATAATAAAACAAAACAGAAGTCATCGTCATGGACCCACTAGCCGTGAAAGCTCACTCTTCAAACAGCTTAAAAGGAGATTTGACCTTTTTTTTTTGGAATGTTGCCTAACGTCAGTGCCGGCCCAAGCCTCCATGGGGCCATAAGCAAAATTTGATTTTGGGGCCCTCTATTTCTGCCAATAATATTGATTGTTTATCATTCACACACCTACTATAAACTCATTGCGGCTCTGGCAGTGTTGTTTACATTATTCTATTGTCAGCCTGGCATGTCTTTACAAATGACATGTCATTTATAAAGATATGGGGGTGGCCCAGTTAAGAACATAAATAATACCAATGAATGAACGAATGATGTCCAGAGTGCCACATATTGTTCCTAATCTTAAAATGTAGAAAACATTCAGCTACAAGAGTGGCCTGGGGTTGAACAGTCCAAGTGATAAAGCTTTGTATTTACAGTAAAAGTGTCATCTTGTCTCATCAGTCTTGTACATATTAGTCTTTAATTACTAGTTTATATTTTTAGTTAATTGTTCATATTTGTACAAAGAGAGCGCAGTCTACTGAAGTTAAATTCCATGTGTGTTAAACATAACTGGACAATAAAGCTGATTCTGATTCACTTTATTATTTTTTGGTAACAAAAACCTGAAACAGCAATGTGCAAAAATAATTTGTAGTGCAAGAAAAACAATAAAGTGCAACAATAAAATCACTTAAATATATATAAGAAGGAACAAATTCAATTGTACAAAAAACAACATAATTAAATTAAATAGCAAGCATAAACTTAAATAATATTAATGAACAGAGTTACCAGAAACAAGGTAACATAACGGTTTATAAACAAATATAAAGTTACTACATATTAAAACTATGTAAATGTACATAACGATGAGCAAAACATTTTTGGGGAAAAAATCAAAATAAACTACCTTAAATTAAGGTCCTTAATTCACACATTTGACCATCACATCAGAGTTTTGTTCCTCTGTTCTTCACCACCCACACCACTCCACCCACTCCTTAAAACCTGTGCTTCCTGGCTTTTCTGGAGGCAAAGTCATTTATGACATCACTGTAAGAAATCTGATGGCCGACTTTGTTATTAATACTAATCACTGCCATGTACGAGTCTGATTCAGATAATAATATCACTAATTGGTTAATATTCAAGTCACAAAATGTAAATGGAGTATTGTTGGCGCTTTGTGAACGACTCCGCAGTAAGCGGACTTTTATTGACGTTTAATATTTAGAATGCATTAAAAAAAAATCCATCAGTCATGTCTTTTTTATAATTACTGTGAAGGATGGGCTAAATTCCCCCCAAAAAAGGGCTGTTCCCCTTTAACAGACTCAATAACTCCACGGTGACATTTTGGTTGATTTACAAAACTGAAACTATACAAAAAGAAAGCCATTTTAACTTAATACTATTAACATACCGTATTTTTCAGAGTACAAGTCGCATTTTTTGGGGAAATGTATTTGATAAAATCCAACAGCAAGAATAGACATTTGAAAGGCAATTTAAAATAAATAAAGAATAGTGAACAACAGGCTGAATAAGTGTACGTTATATGAGGCATAAATAACCAACTGAGAACGTGCCTGGTATGTTAACGTAACATATGGTAAGAGTCATTCAAATAACTAACATATAGAACATGCTATACGTTTACCAAACAATCTGTCACTCCTAATCGCTAAATCCCATGAAATCTTATACGTCTAGTCTCTTAGGTGAATGAGCTAAATAATATTATTTGATATTTTACGCTAATGTGTTAATAATTTCACACATAAGTCGCTCCTGAGTATAAGTCGCACCCCCGGCCAAACGATGAAAAAAACTGCGACTTACAGTCCGAAAAATACGGTACTCACTTTTAAATGTGCTCGCATATTCGCTAAAGCCATCAATCAATGTTTATTTATATAGCCCTGTGACCAAAGCTATTCAATCTCTATACAAACGAGATTTGTAAACAAACAAGGGACTTAAAGGGGAGCTGCATTCTTATTGGAATGTTGATTATTGTTCACAATCATGAGACATGACAGATGGATTTTTTTTTAATGCATTCTAAATATTAAAATACATTTTATCAAAAGTCAGCTTACAATTCCGCCTACAGAGCCCTTAAAAAACCATCCAAACATTGATCAAATTTAATGTTTACGTATTTCGAAAACGCATCACCTTCGTTTTTGTTTTGTTTGTTTTTTTACACTGCAAAAAGTCAGAGTTCAAAAACAAGAGAATACAATACAAAAATGAGGGGTATTTTATTTGAACTAAGCAAAATTATCTGCCAATAGAACAAGAAAATTTGGCTTGTCAAGACTTTCCAAAACAAGTAAAATTAGGTAACTTCAATGAACCCCAAAAATACCTTAAAATAAGTATATTCTCACTAATAACAAGTGCACTTTTCTTGGTAGAAAAAAAAAATATGAGGCCTTTTTGCTCAATATGTTGAAAAATATTCTTAAATTAAGTAAACGCTAGTGCCATTATCTTGACATAATGATATGTGCTCGGCATTACATTTCTTGAAATCAGCAAACTTATACTAAAAACCAGTTTATTGTTCCTAATGGAAAGGCAACAAGGCAACCGCTTGTTACTCTCGGTGTCTCCTAGCCGCTCAGGCAAATCATATTGTCTAAAAATGCATTTTTCCATCGATAACATGACATCATCGCGCCAAGTGCGTGCTCTTTCAGTCAATTAGTGCGCATATACACAGCCCGGCCCCCGGGCAAAAAAAATGTAATTGTAATTTTGAAGAATTAATCTGAATGTGCATGAACTATTTCTGTTCAAAATTGTTAGAAATGTCACATGTTTAATGTTTAAATATTAACTGTCAGTTTACTGTACTGTGCCAACTGTACTACTATATGAGTACGTATTTCCTATTGTTTCATTGAAAATAAAACAGCAAAGTCCATTTGGCTGTCATCTGTTTTAATTATCAGACACAATTGTGCCAGTCATGATTTTTTTTTTTCATGCTTGAAATAAGAAATTATTACTTTAAAAAAAGTAGTTTTATACTTGTGAGTGTTGATGACACAGCTTTGCAACAGTTTATATTCTAGTTTCAAGCATGTTTTACTCAATATAAGTCATCAAATCTCAGCAACAAGCTGTAATATCTTACCGAGATCATTTAGGACCAAAACCCTTAAAACAAGTAAAACACTCTAACATAAAATCTGCTTAGTGAGAAGAATTATCTTAGACAGAAAATAAGCAAATATCACCCTTATTCGAGATATTAAATCTTACTTAGATTTCAGTTTTTGCAATGTAGTCACTGATTTCTGCTCACTGCAGACTTTGAGAGCCAACAAACTGACAAAACATTGCTTACTGTACAAGGTCTGCTGTCAGAACGGCGACTGCTAGGATGTTCCTATATTCCCATGTAGGTGAATGTCTCATTATTAACGCTGCTTGTCTGCCCGCAGGCCTGCCTCCATTGCACCATTGTTATATCTTGCCAACTGCCTGGCATCGTAAAGATCGCTAAAGAGCCAGTGGGAGCTCCACTATTCCGCCCTTGAAATCAGATAACCATTCAAAAACCGCCAACAATTCTCTATTTACATTTCATGACTTGAATAATTAAGTATTATTAGGGTCCGCACAGGACCTTTTCAAAAGGAATCCCAAAGGGAGTCCTTTTGCAATGGGACGAAAGGACCCTATTGAAATTGTAATGTTTTATTATTATTATTCTTTATTATTCTTCCGCACGGTCGCGCACTACTAAGCCCCCCTTAACATGCTTCAAAACTCACCAAATTTGACATACACATTAAACCCCGGGGACAGCACACTTTAGTGGTAAAAAAAAATACCAAAAATCAACATTGCTCTCTAGCGCCCCCTAGGAAGAAAAATGCCTCTAACTCCCACTAGGAAGGTCGTAGAGACATGAAACAAAAACCTGTATGTAGGTCTCAGTTAGACCTACAATTCATAATTTCACTTCTTCGGGCGAAAACCAACAGGAAGTTGGCAATTTCCCCTTCAAGACAAAAAATGACTAAAAACACTCATTTTTGATTTTTGACCTCTAATTTGACCCCCTTAAAATACTTCAAAACTCACCAAACTTCTCACACACATTGGGACTGGTGGAAACTGTGATCTAAAAAAAAAACCGAATCCCAAAACTCAAAATTGTGCTCTACATAATTTTTTGAAAAAAAAGAGAAAAAACTGCTCCTCAGAGGAAAACTCTGACAAAACTGCTTGTAACTTCCGGTAGGAACGTCGTAGAGACATGAAAAAAATACCTCTACGTAGGTCTCATTTAGACCTACATTTCATACATTGACACCCTTCAGCAAAAATCAACAGGAAGTTTGTTATCTCCATTTCAAAACAACATTTTTGTACCAAACGGTCACCAAACATCAAACATTATCTCCTCTGAGCCCGTTTGTCGTTTCGGCTTCAAACTGCTACAGGAGAGAGATTGAACCCTTCTGATTAAAAGATGCGTACGGATTTTTATTTAGTGCTACCGTTTTGATTTTACGAGCCTTCAAAGACCCGCAGCACTGATGCTGCTACGGTGCCAAAAATGACAACGAAACTGAGATTAGACCTTCTTTGGCCTCAATACACACAATACCCTATAATGACAATGTGAACTCAGACACAACTTCCTCTAACTCCCAGTACCAATATCGTAGAGACACGAAACAAAAACCTCTATGTAGGTCTCACTCAGGACTACCACTGGACAAAAGTATTGGACACCTAGGACTAGCACCTGCCAGAAGGCGGACCCGACCAATGCTGCTTGCAGCTTTAATTGATTTTGTTATTATAAGCGCTAACGCAGACCAACTATTTAAAAAGACGTGATCCCTTCCGGATGGGCCGAGGTTTACATCATCGAGTGGTCTGCTGTTTCCTCGCTCCCTGTAAGTTGATTGTAGATCATGAATCATGCCTCTCACCTGGAAAGTAGATGACTGAAAATGTAATCCAACAAGTTGGGACACTTTGACAGCCGTTTTGGACCTGGAACTGACGAGGATGACAGTAAAAGCACTTGTTCCCCCACCCCGGTTCTTTGCAAGGATCATGACATTCTTCACCTAAATGGGAACATCCTAGCAGTCGGCGTTCTGACAGCAAACCTTATACAGTAAGTGATGTTTTATCTGTTTGTTGGCTCTCAAAGTCTGCATTGAGCAGAAATACGCGACAAAGGAAAAAAAAAAAGCAAACTTTGTGATGAGTTTCTGAAATTAATGCGCCACATATGCTTAGAATCATCAAAATATGTAAAAAGTAGTTTATCGCAGCTTCTCATTGCTTTGTTGACCTTTATTTTTTCAGGGGTCAACTTGACTCCCTCTTTTTCATAGCACTCTTGTATGTATTTTTGCTGGTCTTGCTCGGTTTTTATGTATGAAGGATACCCGGTTTTGCTTTCAGAAATGTTTTGACATAATCTGTAAACAGTGATTTTGTCCTTTTTTTTGGAAGTGCATGACTTGGTGTATTGATATGATGTAGGGTTGTACGGTATACCGGTACTGGTATAGTATCGCGGTACAAATGAATCAAAACGGTACCGTACTCAGTTTCAAAAGTACCGGTTCCCGGGCATGATGGTGTGTCGTCACGTCGTGACATTGCTGGTTTTACAAGCAGACGAGCATGTTCGGCAGCGCACAATCACAGAGTACTTACAAGCAGACACAGTGTGTAGACAGAAAAGGGAGAACGGACGCAATTTGGCTTAAAAACTAAAGATAAAGGTGAAGTTATAACACTGAAACACCCTCAGGAAGAGGTGCTTTAAGACATGGCTAGCTAGCTAGCGGCTAACATACATCTGCAGTCTTTGAGCTACTTCTAAATCACTAATCCTCGCCTCCGTGGTGACAAATAAAGTAAGTTTCTTACAAGTATCATCCCTGCAGGACGAGGAATAGCTAAACATGCTTCACTACACACCGTAGGAGGATACGATAGCTAAACGCTAACAGCAAGCTAGTACCCTGAATGTAAACAAATGACATGGGTGGATCTACACCTAACATCCACTGTAATGATACCAAGTACAATAGCATATCTCGTCGATACTACTATGATTACATCAATATTTTTATTGTCACAAAATCTATTTTCCTTTTTTAAAATGTATATTATGTTTATAAACTCAGAAAATATGACCCTGGACACATAATGACTTTGAATATGACCAATGTATGATCCTGTAACTACTTGGTATCGGATTGATAAATACATTTGTGGTATCATCCAAAACGAATGTAAAGTATCAAAGAAGAGAGGAATAAGTGATTATTACATTTTAACAGAAGTGTAGATTGTTAAAAGAGAAAGTAAGCAGATATTAACAGTAAATGAACAAGTAGATTAATAATTCATTTTTACAGCTTGTCCTTAATAATTTTGACAAAATAATAGGTAGATAAATGACACAATCTGTTACTGCATATGTCAGCAGACTAAATTAGGAGCCTTTGTTTGTTTACTTACTACTAAAAGACAAGTTGTCTAGTATGTTCACTATTTTATTTAAGGACACACTCGCAATAATAAACATATGTTTAATGTACCCTAAGATTTTTTTGTTAAAATAAAGACAATAACGCCATTTTTTTGTGGTACCCTTTATTTAGAAAAGTACCGAAAAGTATTGCAATAAGTTTTGGTACCGGTACTAAAATATTGGTACTGGGACAACACTAGTTACCCGACATACGAATAGTGAGCAGTTAGGTTTGAAACTGCTAGCCAGATGGCCCCTGTCAAGTGAGTGAACTACTTAGGGAGTCTGTAAAGTGGTAACGAGGATGTCATGTAATCTAACTAGCCCTTAGTCCAAAAAAAAACACAAAAAAAAACTAACAAAAAAAAGAGTCAATGAAGGCAAGAATATGAAGTTCTTTAGAACACCAGTAAAGGGTACCTGGAAGTTGTCGCTGCTGTCTGGAAGGTGCCGGAGATGATGGCAGAGGAAGTTGACCCGCAGTCGGCGACGTCACACAAGAGGGTAAACGTGCTTGAGATCGCTGGTTGGTTGGACTAGCGGGGCATTGGGAGGTCAAGTGGTCCAACTGCCTACAGTACAGCTCGGGGGTCAGCAACCCGCGGCTCCCTGGAGTATTTTTTTTTAAAAAGGCTTGAAAATGGAAAAAGATGAGGAAAAATATGTTTTTAGTTGTAATATGTTTTTTGTTTGAGGACAAACATGGCACACACCTTCCCAATTGTTAGAAAGCCCACTGTTTAATATGTTTGTGTGTTTGCTTCACTGGTGACAGTATTTGCTGAACATCGTTTTGTCCTACTAACTTCGGCGGTTCTTGAACTCACCATAGCGTGGACTGTGACGCAACAGTTTGTTTACATGTAAAATCTTCAATTCCTTCTGTCTCATTTTGTCCACCAAACGTTTTATACTGTGTGAGATTGCACAAAGGTGAGCTTTGTTAATGGTATTGACTTATTTGAGCTCATTTAGTATCCTTTACTTTTATCCTCTGTGTATATAATTTAGTTTTGACACATTATCTGTATGTAACATTGGCTGCATTTCTATAGTTGTGTGTCTGCCATGTTGTCCCAGACCACAGCAAACATTATCCATCTTGCCAAAGATTGTAATAAATCCATTAGAAAAAGACAGCTTGCGGTTTCCTTTAACTTGGACACACACATCTATACTTTTGGCCATTAAAAGCCAGTAATTTCCAGGAGTCATCTCACCTTTTAAGTAGCCTCTGATTTACTAATATGTTCCAATGTTGTAAAAATGTGTAGAATAAATATTACATTTCAACATTTCTGTCAACAAAGATTTGCTTCAGCCTGCGACACATAGTCATTTTGATAGTAGGCCTTTATAGCTAATATAGACACTTACATCATGTGTTGCCTTAATTATAACACTTATATGTTACTTTTAAAGACATTTTGAAAGAAGGCTAATATAGCTAGTATAGACACTTACATCATGTGTTGTCTTCATTGTAACACTTACCGTGTATACGGCTTTTCATTTTTTGCAGCTCCAGATGGATTTGTTTTGTGTATTTTTGGTCCAACATGGCTCTTTTAACGTTTTGGGTTGCCGACCCCTGGTTAAGGTCGAGGTGTAGCCGCTGACAACGTTGTCTCTTGGTGGACGGAAGTCAGCTGCCACCAAGTTGCATGGAAGGAGGTCCGACATACTTGGCAGGAAGAAGGCTGTCGTGGTTTGGACTCATGGAGGGAATGAAGGGAAGAACCAGCAAAGGACAGGTGTGTGCAATCACTAGAAGTAGGGTGGTTAGTGCCAGGTGTGCTCAAGCCTTCCCGCCTTCCTTGGCTGCCATGACAACTGGGTAGAGAGAAAACAGAGCGATAGCAGGCTGGCCAGAAAAAGCACAGAAAAAGAACAGGAATCAGAATCAGTAATCAGAAATACTTAAATAATCCCAGAGGGGAAATTAAGATTTTCAGCACAATCCCATTCAAGAGCAGACAAACATTACAGGGAGACAGAACAGGATCGCTCACGGGTCTGCCAACTTCCAAAAAAGTTGAGAAACAGGTAAACGCTGGGGGGGTGAGAAAAAAGAAATTCAGTTTAAGCCTGGGCCAAGGAAGAAGAAGAAAAAACCTCATAGCCATAGCACACATAAACATGTGTGTAAGAGGAAAACATCAAAGAACACAAAGGACATTAAAGACTTTTTAAAAAAGCAGAGCTGATGCACAGCTACAAAAGTAAAACAACAACAACAACAACAAAAACATATACACTGTGGTGGCCTCTGCAGGAGACAGGAGCAGACCCAACAAAGCAACCAAGAGAGCCGACTCCACCCTCGGCCGCCCACCAACTCTCGGCCGGTGTCCAGTCTGCATGGATGAGAGAGGAAATGTGACAAATCTTAACTGATTTGACTAATTATGAAGATAATTTTTTAATTAAGAATTAATGGATGTAAAGACCATATGTGTTAGTAATTGCTATGAAGTGGACAAGGGGTCGGATTAAATAAGCTTTGCTTCTTCCTACTCCTTTTCAGACATGTCAAGTAAAAAGAAAATGTGTAAAATATGTGATGTGTCATATTGAAACTGTATACATGTTCGAAATTAACTTCTACCGAATCAAACCAAGAAGCTTTTGCCTGAGGAGACAAAAGAAAAATGGAGGTCAGGATCAACATTGGGAGGGATTTCCGATTGATGCTGCCTAAGCACTGTTTGACTAGTAAGTAACTTTTGATGCTCAAATCAAAATGATATTGATAATATTTGCGTGGTAGTAATAAATAGCCACCAGCTTCATAGTTTGCAGTTCCACACTGTAACCAACAGCCAAAAACGACTGCAAACCGCAAATATAACGTTTGAGTAAAATATGTAGGTTCCTACTAGTGTTGTCCCGATACCAATTTTGGTACCAATACCACAATTATTTTGACACTTTTCTAAATAAAGGGGACCACAAAAAATGGCATTATTGGCTTTATTTTAACAAAAAATCTTACAGTACAATAAACATGTTTCTTATTGCAAGTTTGTCCTTAAATAAAATAGTGAACATACAAGACAACTTGTCTTTTAGTAGTAAGTAAACAAACAAAGGCTCCTAATTTAGTCTGCTGACATATGCAGTAACATATTGTGTCATTGATCTACCTATTATTTTGTCAACATTATTAAGGACAAGCGGTAGAAAATGAATGATTAATCTACTTGTTCATTTACTGTTAATATCTGCTTACTTTCTCTTTTAACATGTTCTATCTACACTTCTGTTAAAATGTAATAATCACTTATTCTTCTGTTGTTTGATACTTTACATTAGTTTTGGATGATACCACACATTTAGGTATCAATCCGATACCAAGTCTTTACAGGATGATACATTGGTCATATTCAAAGTCCTCATAAGTCAGTACTTACAAGCAGACACAGTATGTAGACAGAAAAGGGAGAACAGACGCATTTTGGCTTAAAAAGTAACGATAAAGGTGAAGTTATAACACTGAAACACCCTCAGGAAGAGGTGCTTTAAGACATGGCTAGCTAGCTAGCGGCTAAAGTCCAGCCCCAGTCGGCAGTGTTTTAGCTACTTCTAAATCACTAATCCTTGCCTCCATGGCGACAAATAAAGTGAGTTTCTTACAAGTATAACAACAATATCACTCATATTTGGTTAATTTTCAGGTCACGCCATGTAAATGGAGTATTGTTGGTGGTTTCTGGATGTTTTTAGAGAGAGTATAATGAGCACAACAGAGGACCCTGGATCTATTGATTTAAATGTTAGCTATTTATTTACTATTTCGAATGCATTAAAAAGCCAGGCATATGTGTTCTTGTCTTACTTAAGGATTGTGAATGATAAACACCACATCTCTTTCCAATGTTTGCGTATTTCCAGTATGACTGACCTAATAATATGGTCAGAGTTTAGAAGCGTTATTCCAGTGACATAGTCTACGGAAATTACTGAAGGTGTTCGGTGCGGAATTTTAACTTGGTCGGTGTTTGTGATGTTTAAATGGTGTTTTCACATACTTTTCGGATTGTAAATACAATCGGATGTGGTTTAATGTTAGCTCTGTCGGCTACCTGTGAGTATGTTATGTTGGTTTATACATTAGTTTTTTAGTTTTACCATGAATTGATTAACCTGGACCCTGACTTAAACAAGTTGAAAAACTTATTCGGGTGTTACCTTTTAGTGGTCAATTGTACGGAATATGTACTGTACTGTGCAATTTACTAATAAAAGTTTCAATCAATCAATTAATCAGTTAAAACTATTGTGAGACTAAGGAAACTGGTCTGTAATTGGTGAATTGGTGTTTGAATCATGTTGGTACAACTTTTGCTATTTTCAGTTTGTTTGGTGATTTACCTGTTTGAAATGATAAATTGCTAAGTTTTTTTTTTTACTCTGAAATCTCATTAAAGTACCAGTAGAATGGGGGAAAAAAAACAAGTTGCCTCTATAGTGAAGCTATTATCATAAATATCTGATTTATGACATCAAAAAACTTCCAAAGTTTGCGAGGAAATAGATATAATCAAAATAGTATCAAAGTCAACTTGTTTTTCCACTCTACTGCTATTTTAAAAACTGTTTTGTTGTGCTATCTCAACTAATTAAAGTCACCGATTGTCCTAAATTACTACAGTTGGTTCCTAGGGGGAAAACATCATCCTGGAACTTTACTGACTGAATGGGCCCAACTTCACCAGTTGGCACATACTGTAACGTACCTCGCAAAACTAGTTTTATTGGTTCTGTGACGTCGCTCGTACCTTGCAAAACCGGTATTGCGAAACAGCATCGCACATTGAATTTTTTTTTGTTTTTCACCAATTAACATGTAGCATCCATCCATCCATCCATCTTCTTCCGCTTATCCGAGGTCGGGTCGCGGGGGCAGCAGCTTAAGCAGGGAAGCCCAGACTTCCCTCTCCCCAGCCACTTCGTCCAGCTCTTCCCGGGGGATCCCGAGGCGTTCCCAGGCCAGCCGAGAGACATAGTCTTCCCAACGTGTCCTGGGTCTTCCCCGTGGCCTCCTACCGGTCGGACGTGCCCTAAACACCTCCCTAGGGAGGCGTTCGGGTGGCATCCTGACCAGATGCCCGAACCACCTCAACTGGCTCCTGTCGATGTGGAGGAGCAGTGGCTTTACTTTGAGCTCCTCCCGGATGACAGAGCTTCTCACCCTATCTCTAAGGGAGAGACCCGCCACCCGGCGGAGGAAACTCATTTCGGCCGCTTGTACCCGTGATCTTGTCCTTTCAGTCATAACCCAAAGCTCATGACCATAGTTGAGGATGGGAACGTAGATCGACCGGTAAATTGAGAGCTTTGCCTTCCGGCTCAGCTCCTTCTTCACCACAACGGATCGATACAGCGTCCGCTTTACTGAAGACGCCGCACCGATCCGCCTGTCGATCTCACGATCCACTCTTCCCCCACTCGTGAACAAGACTCCGAGATACTTGAACTCCTCCACTTGGGGCAAGATCTCCTCCCCAACCCGGAGATGGACCTCCACCCTTTCCCGGGCGAGATCCATGGACTCGGACTTGGAGGTGCTGATTCTCATCCCAGTCGCTTCACACTCAGCTGCGAACCGATCCAGTGAGAGCTGAAGATCCTGGCCAGTTGAAGCCATCAGGACTACATCATCTGCAAAAAGCAGAGACCTAATCCTGCAGCCACCAAACCGGATCCCCTCAACGCCTTGACTGCGCCTAGAAATTCTGTCCATAAAAGTTATGAACAGAATCGGTGACAAAGGGCAGCCTTGGCGGAGTCCAACCCTCACTGGAAACGTAACATGTAGCATGTCTTTTTAAAAGAAAAACAAACGTACTTCTAAGTTAGCGCCAATGATCAAAATCCATGATTATTAGGTCATAACGTACACTTACTCCTTCTTTCTCTCCCTGCTCTTGTAATCCAATTATTTATGACATTTATGCAGTGTTGCATTCAAAGCGACCGTAATGGTGATAATAGAGGTATACACTGTAATTTATTATCAATATTGTTATTTATTTTGGTATTATTATTGTTTGAGTTGTAGTGCAATATTGCCCATTGTCAATATTGTGTTATTACTGGCATCATACGTGTATATTTGTGTTTGCTGATGTAGCTACAGTCGTGGTCAAAAGTGTACATACACTTGTAAAGAACATAATCTCATGGCTGTCTTGAGTTTCCAATCATTTCTACAACTCTTATTTTGTTGTGATAGAGTGATTGGAGCACATACTTGTTGGTCACAAAAATCATTCATGAAGTTTGCTTCTTTTATGAATTTATTATGGGTCTACTGAAAATGTGAGCAAATGTGCTGGGTCAAAAGTATACATACAGCAATGTTAATATTTGCTTACATGTCCCTTGGCAAGTTTCACTGCAATAAGGCGCTTTTGGTAGCCATCCACAAGCTTCTGCTTGAATTTTTGACCACTCCTCTTGACAAAATTGGTGCAGTTCAGCTAATTTTGTTGGTTTTCTGACATGGACTTGTTTCTTCAGCATTGTCCACACGTTTAAGTCAGGACTTTGGGAAGGCCATTCTAAAACCTTCATTCTAGCCTGATTTAGCCATTCCTTTACCACTTGTGACGTGTGTTTGGGGTCATTGTCCTGTTGGAACACCCAACTGCGCCCAAGACCCAACCTCCGGGCTGATGATTTTAGGTTGTCCTGAAAAATTTGGAGGTAATCCTCCTTTTTCATTGTCCCATTTACTCTCTGTAAAGCACCAGTTCCATTGGCAGAAAAACAGGCCCAGAGCATAATACTACCACCACCATGCTTGACGGTATGTCTGGTGTTCCTGGAATTAAAGGCCTCACCTTTTTTCCTCCAAACATATTGCTGGGTATTGTGGCCAATCAGCTCCATTTTTGTTTTATCTGACATCACATGGACAAAGATAAGACCTTCTGGAAGAAAGTTCTGTGCTCCAATCACTCTATCACAAAAAAATAAGAGTTGTAGAAATGATTGGAAACTCAAGACAGCCATGACATGTATGTCAACGTTTACCGCCACTGTATGTTGTAGTTGTTTATTTTTGTATTGTTGTCTCTCTCTGTCTTGTCCCCACAATTTCCTCCTCTGTCTTTGTTCCACTCCAATGTATCCCCTGCACCAAACACTAAATGTATATAACATTTCATAAAGTCAAATACAAAATATTGCAACGAGAAAAGTATCTCACAATTCTATTTTCTAAAGTGAATCTATACAGCAGATTTGATCATCTACATCAGGGGTGTCAAACTCATTTTAGCTCAGGGGGCCGCATGGAGGAAAATCGAGTGGGCCGGAATGGTAAAATCATGGCATGATAACTTAAAAACAAAGACAACTTCAGGTTGTTTTATTTGCTTTACTTTGGCCAAAAATAGAACATGCACATTCTGAAAACGTACAAATCACAAATAATTCTCTGGACAAAACACTTCAAGTTTGTTGAAAATTCTGACGAAAGTGGTGCAGTTTCAGAAACACAATGAGCTTAGACTTGGTCTCAGTGTATCTACGACGCCAGGATGAAACTTTAAGTCACAGTCTTTCTGGGATTGAACAAAAAACACAACATGTAAACTATTCCAGGTATCAAATACCTTTTTTGTCATGTCCACGTATCGATCCAGTGCTAACTCAACAAACCGTAAGAAACGGAGGTAAAAAAAACTATTCAAAAGGGTTAAGTTCACTTTTCTGTTTGACAGACATTTTAGGGCATTGAGGGTGCCAAATAACGATGTGTTCGAAGCAGAAGACATAAAAGGCAGGTTTTAAGTTCCATGTGGGTCGAGGAGGAGGAGCCACAGTCCCCCTTTACTGTGTACCTCTTGCTTGGCCTCGGTATAAACCGTTTGCTTGCCTAACAGAATTACTATTGTGACATCCAGTGGACACATTTAGAACAGCAGTTTTTTTCCTTACAAAAAATAAAGCAGCTCATTTATATACTTGTTTGCGGGCCTGATCTGGCCCATGGGCCGTACGTTTGACACCCCTAGTCTACATCAACAATATTATTTGCCTGAGTGGCATGACAGGGTGGATTAAAACAAAAAATAGTTAAAACGAACTTAATTAGCTTAAATGTTGACATGAAATATTAGAGTGCTAACAAGGAAACAAATAGCATACTTCTGAAATCCATTTTTATTAGGTAGACAAAACTAGCTTAAATGCTTGCATAAAACGTTAGCACGCCAATGCTAACATGCTAGCACTAGCATGGCAACAGATAAACAGCTAACATACATCTGAGATGGCACCAAGATACATAATCTATGCTTAAAAGGATGAAACGTACATAACCCGCTGAAATTCCAGCATAAAACGTTAGCATGCTAATGGTGGCCTAGTGGTTAGAGTGTCCGCCCTGAGATCGGTAGGTTGTGAGTTCAAACTCCGGCCGAGTCATACCAAAGACTATAAAAATGGGACCCTGCTTGGCTCTCAGCATCAAGGGTTGGTATTTGGGGTTGAATACCAAAAATGATTCCCGGGCGCTGCACCGCTGCTGCCCACTGCTCCCCTCACCTCCCAGGGGGTGAACAAGGGGATGGGTCAAATGCAGAGGACAAATTTCACCACACCTAGTGTGTGTGTGACAATCATTGGTACCTTAAATGCCTACTGAAACCCACTACTACCGACCACGCAGTCTGATAGTTTATATATCAATGATGAAATCTTAACATTGCAACACATGCCAATACGACCGGGTTAGATTAGTAAAGTGCAATTTTAAATTTCCCGGGAAATATCCTGCTGAAAACGTCTCGGTATGATGACTTTTGCACGTGACGTCACGGATTGTAGCGGACATTTTGGGACACCATTGTGGCCAGCTATTAAGTCGTCTGTTTTCATCGCAAAATTCCACAGTATTCTGGACATCTGTGTTGGTGAATCTTTTGCAATTTATTTAATGAACAATGAAGACAGCAAAGAAGAAAGCTGTAGGTGGGAAGCGGTGTATTAGCGGCCGGCTGCAGCAACACAACCAGGAGGACTTTGAGTTGGATACGCGATACCGTGAGTACGCAGCTGCGGCTTCCAAACATTTGATCGCTTGCCCGTAGGTGCGTGCCGCTATGTGCATGTCACATACGTAACTTTGGGGAAATATATGTGCTGTATGAACTTTACGGAGGTGAACGGTACTTTGGGCTGTGGGATTGAGTGTGTTGTGCGGGTGTTTGAGTTGTATTGGTGGGTTATATGGACGGGAGGGGGGAGGAGTTTGTTATGCGGATTAATTGGTGGCATATTAAATATAAGCCTGGTTGTATTGTGGCTAATAGAGTATATATATGTCTTGTGTTTATTTACTGTTTTAGTCATTCCCAGCTGAATATCAGGTCCCACCCGCCTCTCACAGCATCTTCCCTATCTGAATCGCTTCCACTGCCCTCTAGTCCTTCACTCTCACTTTCCTCATCCACAAATCTTTCATCCTCGCTCAAATTAATGGGGTAATCGTCGCTTCCTCGGTCCGAATCGCTCTCGCTGCTTGTGGCCATGATTGTAAACAATGTGCAGATGTGAGGAGCTCCACAACCTGTGACGTCACGCTACTTCCGGTACAGGCAAGGCTTTTTTATCAGCGACCAAAAGTTGCGAACTTTATCGTCGATGTTCTCTACTAAATCCTTTCAGCAAAAATATGGCAATATTGCGAAATGATCAAGTATGACACATAGAATGGACCTGCTATCCCCCTTTAAATAAGAACATTTCATTTCAGTAGGCCTTTAACTTTAACTTAACATAGGAACGGTTAGCATACTTCCAACACGGCACCAAATAACAGAATCAATCATTTATTGGGTTAAAACGTACACAATTAGCTCCAATGCGGATATAATATAGTAGCATACTAACATTAGAACAGTTAGCACACTTCCACGATGGTGCCGTGTTACAAAATTAATGAGCTGAACGGGTCGGCGTTGTAACTGACTTAAACGGTCAATAAACGTGGGAACTGAGAAACTTGGGCGGATGACATAGAAGGTTTTGTGTCACTTCCTCATGACTAATGTGTGCACTGTAGCAGCCTGCTGAGAGACATGCCAATGTGGCGAGCGCTTTATTTTTATTTTGAAGAAATGAATATATACAGTCGTGGTCAAAAGTTGACATACACTTGTAAAGAACATAATGTCATGGCTGTCTTGAGTTTCCAATCATTTCTGCAACTTTTTTTTTTTTTTGCGATAGAATGATTGGAGCACATACTTGTTTGTCACAAAAAAACATTCATGAAGTTTGGTTCTTTTATGAATTTATTATGGGTCTACTGAAAATGTGAGCAAATGTGCTGGGTCAAAAGTATACATACAGCAATGTTAATATTTGCTTACATGTCCCTTGGCAAGTTTCACTGCAATAAGGCGCTTTTGGTAGCCATCCACAAGCTTCTGCTGGAATTTTTGACCACTCCTCTTGACACAATGGATGCAGTTCAGCTAAATTTGTTGGTTTTCTGACATGGACTTGTTTCTTCAGCATTGTCCACACGTTTAAGTCAGGACTTTGGGAAGGCCATTCTAAAACCTTCATTCTAGCCTGATTTAGCCATTCCTTTACCACTTTTGACTTGTGTTTGGGGTCATTGTCTTGTTGGAACACCCAACTGCACCCAAGACCCAACCTCCGGTCTGATGATTTTAGCTTGTCCTGAAGAATTTGGAGGTAATCCTCCTTTTTCATTGTCCCATTTACTCTCTGTAAAGTACCAGTTCCATTGGCAGCAAAACAGGCCCACCATAATACTAACACCACCATGCTTAATGGTAAAATAATAAGAGTTGTAGAAATTATTGGAAACTCAAGACAGCTGTTCTTTACAAGTGTATGTAAACTTTTGACCACCACTGTATGCCATTGTCACCGCTTTATTTGTGTGTAATGTATAATCCTCAGTAGTTTGGTAAGTATTTGTTGTTGGGTGTGAACCTTGTATTGTACGTCGAAAACCATCCCTTTATTATTGTAAATATTTTAAAAGAAATAAAAATAAAAATACTTACAATGTGTTGAAATTAACGAACAGCCAAATCAACTTTTGGTGACACTCTTGTATGAAGTAGGGCATTAATTCAGGGGGAAAAAAATATAATGTTGAAACATGGTAGAGTTAGCAGTATGGTAATTAATCTGGTTATTATGCAAAATAGATAAGGCTAGCTGTTTTATGAATTGCAACACTTAATACAAACTTGATTTCCAATACTTATTAAACTGGATTATTTTGATGACTAATACATTTTTTTTTTTTAAACTTTAAGACTAAAACCTTTGAGTTTTCGTAGAAAAAAAAGTATCAAATATAGACTAATAATAATAATTTTCCTTCAAATTACTAAGACTGAAACTAAGATCGCTGCCTAAAACACTGTTCTGTACCAAATTCTGTTGACGAACATAAATACTGTTACACCCATGGTGATTAATTAAAGAACAATGTTGCCATTATGTCACCAAGTAATGCACATGTTTGTAAGTCGGCATGTAAAAATAACACAGAAACATATTTGAATCTTTTTATTTCACGTGAGATGAAGTTGCAAATGTGTTTGATTGACTGTCATGCCATGTAGAAGAAGAAAAGAAGATTTCCTTGTCAATCCAGAGACATAAAATGACACAGCTAAAGTCAGAGTCGGGGACATGTTGGTTAGTGGCAGCAAGCTTCTGTGATGCACACATATGGCTCCAATGTTTCGCAGTCGACATCAGACCACTCACCTAAAAAAATGAAAATTAAATTGGTGTGACATAAATCAACTTAAAGTTAGTCGGATTCACTAATTGTCTACATACCGTCTGTAGTGATAATCACACAGTCACCCGCGTCGGTAGGCGCACCTCCAACAAAGTTAACGAAGGCATCAGGATCGCTGCCGTCGGTCCAAAGAAAATCGGAGTTCTGAAAGACAAAGTCGTATTTGAATGAATCACTGAAGGTTACAGCACAACACCGTACATCTCTCTGTTCCATCATTTTCAACCGGCTACAATATTATAATGCCATGGGTGCTGATGTTTGGGGTCATGCTAGATTATACTACTTCCTTCCTTTTCTTCCTTTTCTATGTGCCTTAAACACAGAACGAGTGGATTGTATTGTAAGTGGCTCACCTCGAGGGCATCATGGTATCCAATCCAAGCGTCCGACAAACCTTCTGCCAAAACCAGTTGGTAGACAAGCACATTTTTCACAGCGCTGGTGACTGAGGCCAGATTGCCATGAAGAAGTTGGCAGACTTCCTAAATGGAGAAACAATAGATTTCATTGGTGTTGATCCATCACACAGCAAGATGGATCAATGGTTTTCACAGCAGTCCACTGGATTACAACTGTGAAGTTAAGCCATACCTCCGCATCTGCAAAAGTCCTGGGATCAGTATGGACGACGTAACAGTGATTGTCCAATTGAGTCCAACCCTCAGGACAGCAGTTATCTGCAACACAATTGTTATTTTAGGTAGAACAAACTTGTTGATTGGAAAAGTTCTCATTAAATCAGGGCTACCAACCATCCTTTTTGCTATCTTTAGACAACTGTGGAGAAAAGAAGCACTTTGTTCAAATCAGACTGCTCAACACTGACCAATCTGACGTTGGCAATAAATGAAACTTACAGCGCCGGTAAACAGTCCACTGATACCGCAAAGGAGGAACAACACGCGCAGAGTAAATGCCATCTGTGCAATGATAGACAAACACTGTTGTATTAAAGCTGTTGAGGTTCGAAAAGTACGATATAAAGTTGTGCTCTGTTACCTTGGTGGTGGTGGAGGTGATGGAGAGAGCATCAGAAGGCCTTCCTTTTATATGTTGACACTGCCCTGGAATGTTGAATACGTCACTTGTACGAAATGTCACATGATGTACCAGTGTGTGTACCGGTTTTGCATGGACAAACTTAATTGTCATAATTACAGTAAGAGGTAGTCGATCCTTTTGTTCAGCTATGACAGGTAACTATTAATGTTGGGTTTGTCTCGCGCGTTATGGTTGGAAAGTTGCACCAAAGGCAAAACCTATGAAAGAACAATGAACAAATATCGCTACTAATCCGGGTCCCTAGTGACCAAGACGGTGGTAACAAGTAGAATGTTTAGTAGTTGGACGGGTGTTCTTTGTTCCTTGAAAAGTTTTTTTCAGTGGCTAACAACCCCTTTTCAAAACTCTCAACACAATTGGCACAGCATTGGTCTTTTGTGGCCACACCATTCACACATTTAATGTCGTTTTCGCGCAATATGCAGTCAGTTGAACACATTTCCACAATGCTTACATTTTCTTAACAGACAAGCTACACCTCCCAACAAAATGATGCATTATTTTTGTATTATTGAAGAAAGTTAACACACCCCATCCCACAATAGCAAAAACAATACTCCAAACCTTAGATTCGGTACCAAAACCTCTGCTTCTTTAATGATATCAGTTCAAAAACAACATATCTCAGCTGATAATAAACAATTGCATAATTGACACACAGCTGATTCATGTTGGGTAATTTGGGCCAATCAAAACTCATTCCAGTCTGGCTTAGACTCAGTGGCAGTGGTCAGGTGGACTTTGAGGAGGGATGTTTCTGGAAACGGATACCGAAAAAGACAAACACTGTATAAATAACCAACAGGGCTGTGAATCTTTGGGTGTCCCACGATTCGATTCAAAATTGATTCTTGGGGTCACGATTCGATTCAAAATCTTTTTTTTTTCAATTCAACACGATTCTCGATTAAAAAACGATTTTTTTTTTTTTATTATTTTTTTAATGAAAACAATACACAACAATACCATAATAATGCAATATAATTTCAAACCAAACCCGACCCAGCAACATTCAGAATAGCAATAAACAGAGCAATTGAGAGCAATTGAGGACACACAAACATGACACGGAACAACCTAAAAGTAGTGAGACAAAAATTAATATTATCAACAACAGTATCAACATAGCAGTGATTAAAAATCCCTCATTTATATTATCATTACAAACATTAATAAAAAAAAAGAAGAAAAAAAAAAAGAACAATAGTGTCACAGTGGCTTACACTTGCATCGCATCTCATAAACTTAACAACACATTGTGTCCAATATTTTCCACAATGATATAATAAGTCATATTTTGGTTCATTTAATAGTTAAAACAAATTTAAATAATGGATCCCATATTCCAATATATGACTCGTTATTATCTAAACTAAATGCAGTTTTTTCTACTGATATCATCTCCATAGCTTGTGTGCACCAGTCAGTATGAGTTGGACTATCAACATCCATCCATTTTTTTTAATTGTACCCTTTTTTTTATTATGCATATTGAAAGAAATGCATTTTTACTCTTTGGTGACACGTTACTAAATTGATGGAGATCCCCAAGAATACAAGTTTGCAGTATCATTGGGATATTTATATTAAGGACTGTGATTGCTTCTTTTGTTGTTTTCAACCATAACTCTTTTATTCTCTGACATTCCCACAATAAATGAACAAGAGTTGCCTCGGCTGCCAGACACTTCATACATAACTTGCTATCTACTACACCAATTTTAAACAGCTGAGAAGATGTAAAACACAATCTATTCAATATCTTAAATTGAGTCAGCTTATCTTTAATGCTTCTAAAGGGATTATTGGCATGTTTCCAAATATCATTCCATGATATGTCTCTTTCATCTACAATGTTTAAGACCATTATCCATTTCTCAACACATGCATCATTTGCATTTCTACAGTGGTGTTGATGTATTATTCCATAAAATAGTTTAATTAATTTCTTAAATGTATCTTGATTAAAAAGTGCATTTCTAGTTCATGGCTATTTAAAGACATACTTTCAGAGGATATGCATTTATTTACAGCGTGTTTTAAAGAGATACAATTTTAAAAATGATTTATGGGTACATTATATTGATCAACTAAATCATTGAACGGTTTAAAAGAGTTTTTATTAATAGTATGATGAGGTTTAGTAATACCTCTGTCTTTCCATGTTGTCCATTTAACCACATTTTTATTAATTATGATATTAGGATTGTACCAAAGCGGTTGATTTACAGATGTCATTGACTTGATTCCTAGTATTTTCTGACACAGTTTTCGAATGTTAAAGGTGGCTTCTATTGGGCTCTGCCTCAATTCATTAGGTATTTTTTTAATATAATATAAACTCCCCACATCGATGTCCAAATGCATTAACATATTTGTTTTATAAATGTCTAATGATAATGTCAATGAGGGATTTTTAATCACTGCTATGTTAAAATTGTAACTAATATTGATACTGTTGTTGATAATATTCATTTTTGTTTCACTACTTTTGGTTTGTTCTGTGTCGTGTTTGTGTCTCCTCTCAATTGCTCTGTTTATTGCAGTTCTGAGTGTTGCTGGGTCGGGTTTGGTTTTGGAATTGGATTGCATTGTTATGGTATTGCTGTGTATTGTTTTGTTGGATTGATTAATATAAATAAATAAAAAATAAAACATAAAAGATTTTTTAAAAATGAGAATCGATTCTGAATCGCACAACGTGAGAATCGCGATTCGAATTCAAATCGATTTTTTCCCACACCCCTAATAACCAAACTGTCAGGGACAAACCTGACACAAAACTTGTGTTGACTCAAGGAACCAACACACAAAAGATGTCCTGTGACCTTAAACTGTAGCAACTGGATTCTCTACACATAAAAGAACATAAATAAAGGGGAACCAGACTAAAAAGTGATTCTTATATAAAAACTATCCATTGAGAAAAACTGCTGACTGACAAAGATGGACAATCTGCCTTTGCATATAATGTGCAATGGTGGACAAGGTTGCCACAACCAGTAATAAAATTCAAGGCACAGTGATATACATTATCCAATTTCAGTTTCAAATAAGTGTCGGGTGCATACATAAAAAGGCATAAAAGTGGTCAGAATTGGGCGTTTCATAACTTGTAGGGAAAAAATAGGACGTGTTTCAAAAGAAAAAACAAAATTTAATTTTAAGTTTGGCCACACATTTTTCTATGTGTGATTTAAAAGACAAGTTCTCATCAATAACAATTCCCATTAACTGGATTATTTTGACGACTAATAATTATTTTTTTGTAAACTTAAATTAGACTAAAACCTTTATGAGTTTTCGTAGAAAAAAAGTATCAAATATAGACTAATAATAATCATTTTCCTTCCAATGACTAAGACTGAAACTAAGATCGCTGCCAAAAACAACCCTGTTCCGTACCAAATGATCTGTTGACGAACATAAATACTGTTACACCCATGGTGATTAATTAAAGAACAATGTTGCCATTATGTCACCAAGTAATGCACATGTTTGTATGTTGGCGTGTAAAAACAACACAGAAACATATTTGAATGCTGAAAATTTATTTTCATTTCACGTGAGATGAAGTTCCAAATGTGTTTGACTGACTGCCATGCCATGTAGAAGAAGAAAAGAAGATTTCCTTGTCAACCCAGAGATATAAAATGACACAACTAAAGTCAGAGTCTGGGACATGTTGGTTAGTGGCAGCAAGCTTCTGTGATGCACACATATGGCTCCAATGTTTCGCAGTCGACATCAGACCACTCACCTAAAAAAATGAAAATTAAATTGGTGTGACATAAATCAACTTAAAGTTAGTCGGATTCACTAATTGTCTACATACCGTCTGTAGTGATAATCACACAGTCACCCGCGTCGGTAGGCGCACCTCCAACAAAGTTAACGAAGGCATCAGGATCGCTGCCGTCGGTCCAAAGAAAATCGGAGTTCTGAAAGACAAAGTCGTATTTGAATGAATCACTGTAGGTTACAGCACAACACCGTACATCTCTCTGTTCCATCATTTTCAACCGGCTACAATATTATAATGCCATGGGTGCTGATGTTTGGGGTCATGCTAGATTATACTACTTCCTTCCTTTTCTTCCTTTTCTATGTGCCTTAAACACAGAACGAGTGGATTGTATTGTAAGTGGCTCACCTGGAGGGCATCATGGTATCCAATCCAAGCGTCCGACAAACCTTCTGCCAAAACCAGTTGGTGGACAACCGCATTTTTCACAGCGCTGGTGACTGAGGCCAGATTGCCATGAAGAAGTTGGCAGACTTCCTAAATGCACAAACAATAGATTTCATTGGTGTCGATCCATCACACAGTAAGATGGATCAATGGTTTTCACAGCAGTCCACTGGATTACAACTGTGAAGTTAAGCCATACCTCCGCATCTGGAAAAGTCCTGGGATCAGTATGGACGACGTAACAGTGATTGTCCAATTGAGTCCAATGCTCAGGACAGCAGTTTACTGCAACACAATTGTTATTTTAGGTAGAACAAACTTGTTGATTGGAAAAGTTCTCATTAAATCAGGGCTACCAACCATCCTTTTTGCTATCTTTAGACAACTGTGGAGAAAAAAAGCACTTTGTTCAAATCAGACTGCTCAACACTGACCAATCTGACGTTGGCAATAAATGAAACTTACAGCGCCGGTAAACAGTCCACTGATACCGCAAAGGAGGAACAACACACGCAGAGTAAATGCCATCTGTGCAATGATAGACAAACGCTGTTGTATTAAAGCTGTTGAGGTTCGAAAAGTACGATATAAAGTCGTGCTCTGTTACCTTGGTGGAGGTGGTGGTGGTGATGGAGAGGGCATCAGACGGCCTTCCTTTTATATGTTGACACTGCCCTGGAATGTTGAATACGTCCCTTGTACGAAATGTCACATGATGTACCAGTGTGTGTACCGGTTTTGCATGGACAAACTTAATCGTCATAATTACATTAAGAGGTAGTCGATCCTTTTATTCAGCTATGACAGGTAACTATTAATGTTGGGTTTGTCTCGCGTGTTATGGTTGGAGTGTTGCACTAAAGTAAGAATGGTTTGGCAGGGTGTGTTTCTCGAATGTGTTTGGTTTGCTGGCAGCGAGTCCAGGTGTACCCCACCTATTGCCAAAGGTTGGCTGACGTAGCTTCCAGTGTACCCGCGACCATAATGAGGATAGGAAGTGTAGAATATCGATGGATGTCTTCCTCGCATGTCTTGATTAACGTGTGGGCACAACTGATGCATGAAGACACAAAGATAACTTTTTGGCAAAACCTATGAAAGAACAATGAACAAATATCGCTACTAATCCGGGTCCCTAGTGACCAAGACGGTGGTAACAAGTAGAATGTTTAGTAGTTGGACGGGTGTTCTTTGTTCCTTGAAAAGTTTTTTTCAGTGGCTAACAACCCCTTTTCAAAACTCTCAACACAATTGGCACAGCATTGGTCTTTTGTGGCCACACCATTCACACATTTAATGTCGTTTTCGCACAATATGCAGTCAGTTGAATAACATTTCCACAATGCTTACATTTTCTTAACAGATAAGCTACACCTCCCAACAAAATGATGCATTATTTTTGTATTATTGAAGAAAGTTAACACACCCCATCCCAAAATAGCAAAAACAATACTCCAAACCTTAGATTCGGTACCAAAACCTCTGCTTCTTTAATGATATCAGTTCAAAAACAACATATCTCAGCTGATAATAAACAATTGCATAATTGACACACAGCTGATTCATGTTGGGTAATTTGGGCCAACCAAAGCTCATTCCAGTCTGGCTTAGACTCAGTGGCAGTGGTCAGGTGAACTTTGAGGAGGGATGTTTCTGGAAACGGATACCGAAAAAGACAAACACTGTATAATGTCTGGACGAGGAAGAGTAAGAGCGAGGGGCTCAGGGAGAAGAGCAGGCCCAAGGGGAGGGAAAAGGCAAGGGCTGCAAGAACAGCCGTCAGTAATGAATCGGTGCCTCTATCATTGACAATGTAATCAACCACCGTCTTTCACTAAGAGAGGCTGGTGAAAGTGTGCAGCCCAATTTGAGGCGGTCAACGGTTTCCTGCTGTTACACTTATACAATACCCAAAACCAGTGAAGTTGGCAAATTGTGTAAATGAGAAATAAAAACAGAGTACAATGATTTGCAAATCCTTTTCAACTTATATTCAATTGAATAGACTGTAAAGACAAGATATTTAATGTTCGAACTGAGAAACTTTTTTTTTTTTTTTGCAATTAATCATAAACTTAGAATTTAATGGCAACAACACATTGCAAAAAAAGTTGGCACTGGGGCATTTTTACCACTGTGTTACATGGCCTTTCCTTTTAACAACACTCAGTAAACGTTTGGGAACTGAGGAGACACATTTTTGAAGCTTTTCAGGTGGAATTATTTCCCATTCTTGCTTGATGTACAGCTTAAGTTGTTCAACAGTCCGGGGTCTCCCTTGTGGTATTTTAGGCTTCAAAATGTGCCACACATTTTCAATGGGAGACAGGTCTGGACTACAGGCAGGCCAGTCTAGAACCCACACTCTTTTACTTCAAAAGCCACGCTGTTGTAACACGTGCAGAATGTGGCTTGGCATTGTCTTGCTGAAATAAGCAGGGGTGTCCATGAAAAAAAAGTTGCTTGGATGGCAGCACATGTTGCTCCAAAACCTGTATGTACCTTTCAGCTTCAATAGCGCCTTCACAGATGTGTAAGTTACCCATGCCTTGGGCACTAATACACCCCCATACCATCACAGATGCTGGCTTTTGAACTTTGTGCCTATAACAGTCCGGATGGTGCTTTTCCTCTTTGGTCCGGAGGACACAACGTCCACAGTTTCCAAAAACAATTTGAAATCTGGACTTGTCAGACCACAGATGAGCTCAGGCCCAGCAAAGCTGGCGGCATTTCTGGGTGTTGTTGATAAATGGCTTTCGCTTTGCATAGTAGAGTTTTAACTTGCACTTACAGATGTAACGACAAACTGTAGTTACTGACAGTGTTTTTCTGAAGTGTTCCTGAGCCCATGTGGTGATATCCTTTACACATTGATGTCGGTTTTTGATGCAGTACCGCCTAAGGGATGGAAGGTCACGGGCATTCAATGTTGGTTTTCATTCTTGCTGCTTATGTGCAGTGATTTCTCCAGATTCTCTGAACCTATTGATGATATCACGGACCGTAGATGGTGAAATCCTTAAATTCCTTGCAATAACTAATTGAGAAATGTTGTTCTTAAACTGTTGGACAAATTGCTCACGCATCTGTTGACAAAGTGGTGACCCTCGCCCCATCCTTGTTTGTGAATGACTGAGCATTTCATGGAAGTTGCTTTTATACCCAATCATGGCACCCACCTGTTCCCAATTAGTCTGTTCACCCGTGGGATGTTCCAAATAAGTGTTTGATGAGCATTCCTGAACTTCCTCAGTCTTTTTTGCCACTGGTGCCAGCTTTTTTCAAGCATGTTGCAGGCATCAAATTCCAAACTAGCTAATATTTGCAAAAAATAACAAAGTTTTCCAGTTCGAACATTAAGTATCTTGTCTTTGCAGTCTATTCAATTGAATATAAGTTGAAAAGGATTTGCAAATCATTGTATTCTATTTTTATTTACGATTTACACAATGTACCAACTTCACTGGTTTTGGGTTTTGTATATATACATATATACGTATATACCGTATTTTTTGGACTATATTGTGAACTTAAGATCCTTTCATTTTCTCAAAAATCGACAGTGTGCCGTATAACCCGGTGCACCTATTGTACGGAATTATTCTGGTTGTGCTTACCGACATCGTACATTGTGTGATGATAAGTGTGACCAGTAGATTGCACTCACACATAAGAGATATGTGTAGACTGCAATATGACACCGGGAAACAACACCAAAACTTTAAATGTTCCTTTGAGAATATAAAACCTAACACACGTCGCTCAAAAACCTGTCAAACTCTTTGAAGTGCGATTTTGGTAAGCTACGAAGCCGCACCGCTTGGTGGATTGTCAGCGCATTTCGGCTACTGTAGTCAGACGTACTGTGCTTCATCATACGAGTAATATTATGGTGTGTGTACAAAGGACCGCAAATTGGCACCTATTTGCAGACATGTTATCTGGTGTTTTGTTTTGCAATATTATGCAAAACCAACTTTTCTTACCCTCTGATACCTGCTGATGTGTATTTGGGATCTACGTAAGTCCTGAAAATTTGCACGCTTCCGCCTTTGTCGTCTGTGCTGAAACCGTAGTCAATAAGCTTCTTCTTTTTCTCTATCTTCTTGTTATGGGACATTCATCCACCGCTGTTGCCATTTCTAATATGAAGTAGTGTAATGTTCTAACTTATATCTGTCAGTAAACTCGCTATGGAAGCGCTAAAACATACCGGTGTAGTGAGTTTACATTATTCACCCAAGGAACTTTAGTTATTAGAGAGTTCCGGTCGGACGGTATTTCACGGGACACTTTTCTACACATTTTTGCAACATTGGAAACCATTAGTGAAACGGAGGCTTCTGGAAATGACTGGCTCAGAATGGCCAAAGGTATAGATGTGTGTGTCCAAGTTTAAGGAAACGGCCGGCTGTCTTCTTCTAATGGATTTATTACAATCTTTGCAAGCTGGGTAACGTTTGCTGTGGTCTGGAACAACATGGCACACAAACAACTATCAGAAATGCAGCCAATATTACATACAGATAATGTGTCATAAGACATGCAAATATAAATTAAATACGCAGAGGACATAAGTAAAGGATATTAAATGAACTCAAATATACCTACAAACAAGGCATAATGATGCAATATGTACATACAGCTAGCATAAATAGCATGTTACCATCGATTAGCATCACAGTCATGGACTGACCAAATATGTCTGATAAGCACTCCGGCAAATTAATAAAATCAACAAAGCTCACCTTTGTGCATTCACGCACAGCATAAAATGTTTGGTGGACAAAATGAGACAGAGACAAAATTACATCTCTGAAAGACCCCCGTGTTAAGGGATGGGGACATGCAACCCTTCTGAACATTTGGCTACTTTGGATGTGGCGATAAGGTGTCAAATAAAGAACCAGAAACAATAGCATGTTCATTACAACAATTAAGTATGGCTGACTTTCCAGTTAGACTCCATGAGTCTTCCACGTAACATGTTGGCAGATTATTTGTGGTTTCACCTCATATGACTTCCCAGAAGACCGTATGGTACCTGGCGGAGCAAGTTTTGTTGGTGCCGTGACGCAGCTCGTACCTTGGAAAACTTGTATTGTGAAACAGCACCGCCCACTGAAATGAATTACAATCCATTTATCCTGCGCTTGCCCTCACTAAAACCCCACAAACAACACGGAACATGCCTTTTAAAAAAGAAAACTAACTTTTAGATGATAAATATTGTATGAAAAGCAATGCAGCGGTGTTGCTCAGCAGCTTCTCCATGTTTTTCATGGATAAATGTCCACCGTTTGAATATAATTTTAGCCTCCTTGGCTGGTGTTATGGACTCATTGTGTTTCACTATGTTGGGAACGCTCCACTCGAGGGTTGCCAACCGTCCCTTTTTCATACACACATGTCAGGAAAATACAACAATATTTATTATCTAGTATTTTAGTATCACTACACTTGATGATGATGACACTACACTTTCGGATAGTGACACTACAGCTTATGATAGTGACACTACAGCTTATGATAGTGACACTCCACTTTCTGATAGTGATAAAAAGTCCTATATAAATAATTTTTCTTTTTGCAAGCGTTCGCAAGCCCTTTGGTTATCCATGGAGTTTTTGTGGAGTTAGTTATAGTGCATTTTTTGATGGGGCAGTGTGTATCATGAAGTGAGAAAAAAATGTCATGAAATAAATTATAAGCTGCATTTATATCTGACGTTTGAAAAACAGAATCCCAGTTTTGTTTCGCTAAATCATTCTTAACTGCTGTTAATGATCTAGTAATATAGTACAGTAGTATAAAACTCCTTTCACACCAATAAAAAAGGCGAAAAAATATTCAGGTCGACCAGTCTTCAAGGTGTGCTTTATTTTTGTTTTCAGGGATTTGGCAACCATCTACACACCAACTGCTTCACCCAGTTAGCTCGCGAGACGCTCAGTCATGTTTTAATAATTTATTTATTTAATTAAATGAACATACTTCCCAGACAAAAGCGTAAAAAAATTACAATATAATTGAAGTAGTTGAGGGCGGCGTAGCTCGGTTGGTAGAGTGGCCGTGCCAGCAACTTGAGGGTTCCAGGTTCGATTCCCGCTTCCGCCATCCTCGTCACTGCCGTTGTGTCCTTGGGCAAGACACTTTAGCCACCTGCTCCCAGTGCCACCCACACTGGTTTAAATGTAACTTAGATATTGGGTTTCACTATGTAAAAGCGCTTTGAGTCACTAGAGAAAAGCGCTATATAAATGTAATTCACTTCACTTCACTTGAGAGCTTTAAAAACTGCTTCGCAATTATTGGATCAAATCTGGATAAAAAGGAATCCAGATCCCGAGTCAGTTGAGGACTTGAATGATACCGCAGACAGAAATTCCAACACGATGTTCCTCACAGACGAGACAAAAGAAAAAAATTATAAAAAATGTGACTAAATTGAAAATCCAATACCTCTACTGATTGGAACGGGATTGATATGGAAACAATAAAAAAAAAGGTTATTCAAGAGATTTTAGAACCTTTTGCGTATATCAGCAACGTATCATTTCGTATGTGGGCTCTGTACCGAGGATGTCGTTGTGGCTTGTGCAGCCCTTTGAGACACTTGTGATTTAGGACTATATAAATAAACATTGATTGATTGATTGATTGATTTCAAACAGGAAATTCCTGAATGAAATGAAAATAGCAAAAGTTGTACCAATTTATAAGATTGAAGACAAACAAATTATAGACCTGTTTTTTTTTTTACCTTCAACATTTTCTAAAATCAAAAAACGCTTTACCAACAGATTGGAAAAAAAAATTCATAGCTAAAAGTGGAACAGTCAGACAACAATACGGATAAAGTACTAACATTTCAACATCGATGGCATTAATGGAAATAACTGAAGGGATTACCAATGTGTGTGCAACTGCAGTGTTTATAGATCTAACAAAAGCATTTGACACAATTAATTATAATATCTTAATTAATAAATTAGAACGGTCTGGCATCAGAGGGTTGGTCTTGAACTGGGTATGAAGCAACTTAACTAACAGGATGCAATATATTAAGCCAATTGGATGAGCGGCGAAACGTCTTCCAAGACAAACCAAGCAGTGCGGTTGCTAACGATTGAACGCCACTGAGATAAAAACAGAAGAGATGTTTTAACAAAAACAAACTATCTCGTCGTCCCTAACCGACCGGATGAATCGTTAAAGGAACCGTTTGGAAAAAAATGGCAAGCAATTCCAAGGAGCTGATACACTGGGAATTGGTTCTGAATAGGGATGTCCGATAATGGCTTTTTGCCGATATCCGATATTCCGATATTGTCCAACTCTTTAATTACTGATACCGATATCAACCGATACCGATATCAACCGATATATGCAGTCGTGGAATTAACACATTATTATGCCTAATTTGGACAACCAGGTATGGTGAAGATAAGCTACTTTTAAAAAAAAAATAAAATAATAAGATAACTAAATTAAAAATATTTTCTTGAATAAAAAAGAAAGTAAAACAATATAAAAACAGTTACATAGAAACTAGTAATTAATGAAAATGAGTAAAATTAACTGTTAAAGGTTAGTACTATTAGTGGAGCAGCAGCACGCACAATCATGTGTGCTTACGGACTGTATCCCTTGCAGACTGTATTGATATATATTGATATATAATGTAGGAACCAGAATATGGATAACAGAAAGAAATGGGGGGAGGGAGGTTTTTTGGGTTGGTGCACTAATTGTAAGTGTATCTTGTGTTTTTTATGTTGATTTAATAAAAAAATAAAAAATAAAAAATAAAAAAATAAAAAAAACATACAGATAATAATAAAAAACCGATACCGATAATTTCCGATATTACATTTTAACGCATTTATCGGCCGATAATATCGGCAGGCTGATATTATCGGACATCCCTAGTTCTGAACAAGCACCACTTTTCCGTTCCCATCCCGGCACGTAAAAACACTTAAAACTTTTAGTACATCAGTATGTTAAAATGAATTTTGGACTGGATTAATAAACATTTACTAATATGATCCAGTTTAAGAAACCGTTTCAACTCAAAGTTTTTACAAACCACAAGGAAAAAGAATCAGATAATCACCTTGGACCTTATTAGAAAATGAGTTATTATCTCATTGTGTGAATCACAATTTACTTAACAATTAACTTAACCTTTCATATTATTTACTCATTTAATTATTTATTCACTGTTGTGTTACAGATAAAGTACAAACGTGTTCGAATTTATATGAAATGGAAAGGGGGAGGATTACGTCAACTCTGCTACTTCCCACTTTTTTTCGGACATAGTCTAATTAGAAATTGGAAATATGTGGTTTACCATATTGTAACTTTATACATGTTCAAAATGACTTAATACCATCACCATGAACAATATCAATCGCTTTTTCTTCTCAGCATTGTCATTCACACTCACTTGCTTCCTTCCCTTCGTTGGAAAAAAAAACTCTTATGTAGCTTTAAGCTATGCTAAATGAGCATGTTTTAGAAGGCATCAGGTGAATAGATAGCATATTACAGAGGAGCGTTGAGGATTATTGCGTCTTGGAAATGGCTTGAATTTGATTCAAATGGCTTTGAATCACTAATCTAGTGTTTATCTGCTAATTCCGGCTAATGTCATTTTAATGTTGTAATGTTTTAATGAGTTTAGTTTCACAAACATTAACATTGTAACTGATGAATAAACACAAAATATATTTCTAATCCTTAAGTATATTTAATATTACTATGTTCTTTGGATACTTAAGTACAATGCATCTCAGTTACTTTAAGACTTTAAAGTAATATTCTAAAGCAGAGCTGTCAAACTCACGGCCCGGGGGCCAGACCTGGCCCGCCACGTCATGTTATATAGCCCGCAAAAGCCTTGAAATGAAATGTGTTTATGAATTACTTTATCCGTTCTTACTAAATATATTTATTTCCAGATTGACAGTGTAAAAAAATGCATCTACTGCATGCAGTTGCATATCTTTAAAAACCTTAATAATAATGCATCAAATATGATATCATTAAACATTACAAACATTTTGTTGTTAAAATAAAAATAAATTGTTATGATCCGGGCAACGGATCATAACAATTTAGTATAGTATTAATTTAATGTATTAGTATAGTATTAATAGAAAAAGGTTATTTTTCATTAATTTTTTCTGGGGACATCTGGAATCTGTCCTTTAGGAGGGGGGTACTGTTATGATCCGTTGCCCGGATCATAGTTTGTTTACGTTTTATGTCACTTGTTGGCTGGGTTCTTTTTCAGCACCCCTGTTTTGTTTCTCTTTGGTTGCCATGGTTATTTATTGTTTTCACCTGCCTCTGATTAGTGTTCGGGACGCTCACCTGTTCCCGAGCACTAATCAGAGAGCTATTTAGTCCTGTTTGTCGCTTCACTCAGTCTGGTGATTTTGTTTGCTTAATGCAACTGTCACGTTGGTTCCCTATTGTTTTTCTTGCGCCAAGTCCCATCTTAGTGTTCCTTGTTAGCTATTCTGTTAGCTCCCTGGGAAATCGGCACACTCTCCTTGTGTTTGCTTGTTCAGTTCGTTATTTTGTATTAATTTTTTCTGGGGACATCTGGAATCTGTCCATTAGGAGGGGGGTACTATTATGATCCGTTGCCCGGATCGTAGTTTGTTTACGTTTTATGTCACTTGTTAGCGGAGTTCTGTTTCAGCACCCCTGTTTTGTTTCTCCTTGGTTGCCATGGTTATTTATTGTTTTCACCTGCCTGTGATTAGTGTTTAGGACGCTCACCTGTTGCCGGGCACTAATCAGAGCGCTATTTAGTCCTGTCTGTCGCTTCACTCAGTCTGGTGCTTTTGTTTGCTTAATGCAACTGTCACATTGTTTCCCTATGGTTTGTGTTTGCTCGTTTTGTTCGTTTTTGTATTTTTTTGAATGATTTATTGGAATAAATCATTTCATACCTGCACGCTGTCTCCTGAGTTCCTGCTGCATCGCTTGGAAGAACAATCCGCGCATCACCAAGCGTCCTCCCCGTTACATATATACTAAAGTTGCAAGTTATCCTTTGAAGTGTACGGTGTAAAAAGGAAAATAGACTTTACGCTAAAAAAACTGGCAGATCGGTGGCCAGTATTTTCTTGTTGAAAAGAAAACAGTGTTGCCAGTTTTCGATTTACAGAAAATACACAACTGTTGAATTTTGGGCGAAAAAAAAAGCTTGAAGAATTGTATTGTGGTATGGTTCCATTTACAGTAATATGCTGTAAAAATACATTATTTCTCTTTTTAATTTCTAATTAATTAATGGTAACAGTCTTTTGACTCCATCAGGTCTACATACGGGCATATTCGTGTTTACGTGGGGGTTTCCTAGCGTCCATTCAGATTATTTAAGCATTACAGTATTTATGGAGACCTGTTCGAAGAGTCCTACCATATGTCGATGGTAGGACTCTCTGGGGAAGTGGTTGCTGTGAGTTCAAACCCTGGCCGAGTCATACCAAAGACTATAAAAATGGGACCCATTACCTCCTTGTTTGACACTCAGCATCAAGGGTTGGAATTGGGGGTTAAATCACCAAAAATGATTCCCGGGCGCGGCCACCGCTGCTGCCCACTGCTCCCCTCACCTCCCAGGGGGTGATGAAGGGTGATGCAGAGAATAATTTTGCCACACCTCGTGTAGTGTGTGTGACAGTCATTGGTACATTAACATCTTGCGTGGAAGATGGACTCCAGTTTACAAGAACAGGCTGTACTGCTGCATGAATTCCTAAGTCTTTGTTTGCCGGCGAAGTGCCCCAACTAAAAGTCTCAACAAGGAAAACAAACAAACCAATTAACACTACTGCACAATGGCAACATTTATTATGTACGATGGTTGGAATGTATTCGGTCCAGTTTACGTGTGTGTGGTTGTTTGGGGATTTGTTCATCTTTCAGAAAGCTGACACACCTGCAGGTGCAACCCAGGTGGTTATGATAAGCCCAATAAGTGGTGTCTAATTGCAAAAAAATGTTGTCACGTGCGACGCATGTTTGATAGCCAAGTAGGGTGAGGCGTGCGCTGGCATCTCAGCTTGGGAGCATTGTCTTCGGGTTTCAGAGACTGAACTTGGGGCCATTGGAGCATTAGCATAGTAGCATTTGGCAGGTTATGGTCACAATATATGCGCTGCCATAGCCTGGCAATCATGTCCCACAAAAGTTTACCTGTGTCAAAATCAGAGTTTGAGAAAAAAGCTAGTCAGCACACAGTGCAGAGCAGCAGGCTGGCGGAGTAGTACTAAGTCAGCAGTCAAGTTTGGTGACAGGAAGTAGGAATACATTTGCTGTTTCAATCAAATTTGTTAAACGTCTGTACAAATTTAAAACGATTGCAATGCTACTTTTTGTTAGCCTGTCATTGGGGTCTTCATCTATATCAGGGGTTTGAAACGCACGGCTCGCAAACAGGTTTAATCCGGCCTGCAAGATCCGTTTGCTAAATATAAAAAAAAGCTAAGATGTTTTAATGAAAGAAACTGCTGTTCTAAATGTGTCCACTGGATGTGGCAATAGCAATTCAAGTGTAACCCCACGTCGCACATGGCAGTGAACCCTCAGGATTGGCTTGTTACTCCAGTCAGTGCAGGTGCAAGCAATCAGCTGCTCCTGCTGTGGCTGGCAGCAGATGGCGGCAGACTAATGCCGTATCGACGTACGATACAGTCTTTCATTGTAAATGATCCACTCAACAGATAAATAAAAAGAAACGGTAAGATGCAAAGACTTAAGTCAACATGACCATCATCTTTGTTGTTAGAGTTCCATGCAGTGCTTGCGATTGGTTAAAAGTACGATGCGCACCCTGAACTCAATTGTAAAAATGTGTATTTCTACATTTGCTGTGTTTGTTCTATGTTATGCTTAAATCTACCATGTTCACATTGCTTAAGTTTGTAGTTATGTTACCTTGATTTTGGCTATGGTGTCACTTTGATAATTGTTTTGATTATATGATAATTGTAATATTTGAATTATGATAAATGAATGTGTTGTGGCAGTTGCGGATTTCACCAAAGCGGCGGTTTGAGGAAACATTTGATTGCTTTTCCAAATATTGTTAATGGTCAACTGCCAACATGACAATGCTAAACAGGAAGTGTTTAAATTTAATGGCTGTGTAATTACACTGAGACAAAGTCTAAGTTCATTGTGTTATTCATATTGTTTTTGAAACTGCACCAATGTTTTCCTCAGAATTTTCAACTAACTTGAATAATGTAAAATAAAATAATCTCTAGAAAATGGCCGCTGTCATTTTATTACTATAATAAAACATTTAAATTGTTATGATGTCAGGTTTGGGACAAGTGTGATGCCACAGTGTGCACGTCCGATGTTGCTCACATGTTCTCCACTGAATGCTCAGTGGAGCATCCCTCTAATTTGCTCACACACACGACAAATTAGAGGGAACATTTGTTCTGTGGGATACACTGTGGCGGCAGCCGTGCTACAGAGATTATATGTATTTATTGAAGGAAAAAAAAAAATTGAGAAAAAAAAAAGGACAAAGGAAGGCACTGGGATATAAGGACAAAACAAAGAGATTTCCCGGGTCAAAAGGGAACTACCGTATTTTCCGGGATATAAACCTCAGACTAAATTTTAGAAGAAGAACATATTTTTCCAAATATTAGCCACACCGGACTATAAGCCGCAGATACAATATATACATTGTGAAATGTGTTATCTATTTAAATGTTCATTTACATACTTTAATTGCTTCCAAGTGGTGTCTGTAACACGGCAGTAAAACGGCTGATCAAACAAAACAGAAGTCATCGCCATGGAGCCACTAGCTGCGGAAGCTAGCTCTCCAATCAGCTAAACCGACTCAATAACTCCACGGTGACGTTTTGGTGAATTCACTGAGGGACAAAAAGAATGCCATTGTAAATTAGCATCACTAATTCGTAAACGTGTTAGCATATTGGTTCATGCTAACAACGCTAGTGTCACATTACTATAGCACGTACAAATGCATGAAAATACTCCTACAGACATCACACATGGGACGGTTTAGTAAGTATAAACAGTTTTAGTTATATTGTAAAACTTACAAATGGTGCTTGGAGTGATGAATAAAGACTCCATACCAGTCCAAACGCTATGCACGGCACTCCGGTTGGAAAAAAAGAAAAAAAAGCACTAACCATAACCGACACCTGCAGTGAGCAAACTCGTCCATATGATGGCAGCATAGCTCAAACAATAAAACACTCCTTAGGTGTATTTGCTTGTTAGTTTTTTTAACTATTTTAATATGGCTGTTATCGGAGAAAAATCCCTGAATTAGCTGCATTGTCTTATAAGCCGCATTGTTCAAAGTAGAAGCAAAAAGTAGCTGTAAACCTTGTGCCGTGGAAAACGCAGGAGGTTGTTGTGATTTTAGGATGCAGACGAACGAGGTAGCAGCGTGTAGTAAAAAAATGACTATTTATTGATAAAACGAACAAAAAGTGACGGCAACAGGGAAGTGCTCTGACCGGACAGGCTATGACGAAAACAAAACAAAATGCAAAACACTTACAGGAAATGTGGAGCTGACGGCGTCCACACAGTACGAGTGTACTTGCGCTTCGCATCCAAAAGGATCGTCTATGGTCACCAGAAAATAGAGAATAGATCAACAATGTCCGGTCACCAGAGAATAGAGAATAGATCAACAATGTCCGGTCACCAGAGAATAGAGAATAGATCAACAATGTCCCGACAACAAATGTAGGACAAGGATCAACTTAAATAGTCTTGATTGCCAACAGAAAACAGGTGAGGTGAAATGCTCTGGGACAGAAGTGAAGCAGCCACGGGAAAACGCCAACAAAACTGGGAAAGCCGCCAAAATAAAAGCACGGGACAGTGAAGTTAATTAATTAACTCATTATGTTCTACGGAACATAATGAACATAACGACATCATTTCTAGGCGCAGTCAGGGCGTTGAGGGGATCCGGTTTGGTGGCTGCAGGATTAGGTCTCTGCTTTTTGCAGATGATGTGGTCCTGATGGCTTCAACTGGCCAGGATCTTTAGCTCTCACTGGATTGGTTCGCAGACGAGTGTGAAGCGACTGGGATGAGAATCAGCACCTCCAAGTCTGAGTCCATGGTTCTCGCCCGGGAAAGGGTGGAGTGCCATCTCCGGGTTGGGGAGGAGATCTTGCCCCAAGTGGAGGAGTTCAAGTACCTCGGAGTCTTGTTCACGAGTGGGGGAAGAGTGGAATGTGAGATCGACAGGCGGATCGGTGCGGCGTCTTCAGTAATGCGGACGCTGTATCGATTTGTTGTGGTGAAGAAGGAGCTGAGCCGGAAGGCAAAGCTCTCAATTTACCGGTCGATCTACATTCCCATCCTCACCTATGGTCATGAGCTTTGGGTTATGACCGAAAAGACAAGATCACGGGTACAAGCGGCCAAAATGAGTTTCCTCCGCCGGGTGGCGGGTCTCTCCCTTAGAGATAGGGTGAGAAACGCTGTCATCCGGGAGGAACTCAGAGTAAAGCCGCTGCTCCTCCACATCGAGAGTAGCCAGATGAGGTGGTTCGGGCATCTGCTCAGTATGCCACCCAAAAGCCTCGGATAAGCGGAAGAAAATGGATGGATGGATTATGTTCTACATATAGTGAATGTTTATATTCACCTTGGAGAAAGCAAACCACCAATTTAAGTAAATAGTGGTATTTCAGTTTGAGCACATAATAAGATAAGGTCCCTTAGTTTGACATTCGCAGGTGGATTGGATCACTTCTCGTAGGAAAACAGGCCCTAATTGGGACTACGGAATGCAAAAGTGATAACCTTATCCTTGAAAAAAAAGACTACCTGTCTAGCTCAACACCAACATTTGAGTTATATAGTCAAGCAGTTGTTTTCCAGTCACTGCACACAAACATCTCCTTACATCAGGGGTCCCCAAACTTTTTGACTCGGGGGCCGCATTGGGTTAAAAAAATTTGGCCATATATATACATACATTGTCTTTATATTGCAGTGAGTTAATCTGTTTTGTCATTTAACATCAATTAACATTGATGTTCATCAACATTTAACATTGTCACGTTATTGATGGGAAAATTCATTTTTAGACAATATGATTTGCCTGAGCGGCTAGGAGACACCGAGAGTAACAAGCAGTATAAAATAGATTAGAAAAGAAAGATAAAATAAAAAATAATTAAATAAAAATTAAAACACTTTTTTTTTTAACTTGGGACTTCCCGTGGGCCGGATTTTGGATGCTGGGGGGCCGGATCCTGCCCGCGGGCCGTAGTTTGGGGACCCCTGCCTTACATGGTCAGGTTCTGCTGTCCTGACTTAGTACACACCCAGACAGAGAAAGAAGGAATAGAAGACTGCTGGTTTGGCTTCTCCAATCAGGAGTCCTTCATTTTTTTTCTTACCTAGGTTCCTCCGGGTACTGCAGACCTGTTTAATGACGCTCGCTTGTAATAAAGCAACATTTGGTTCAGTAAAGCGTCTCCGACATCTCTTTTGATCCAGCCACACTGCCGTGTCATCCTTCTGTCCGGAAAAGGATGACAAGACCAGAAATACTAACAAAACCCAACATAAAGACACGGCCGTGACAGTGGCGGCTCATAGTCCGGAATTTACGGTAGTTGACCAGTATGCATAAACGTGAGTTTTGTACTAAAACTGAGAAAAAATGAAAATTGAAACTGAATCATACTAAAACCGTATGAATTTTTGAGGCGCCACATTTCAATCTGAATCCAATCCAAGCACACAAGCTATCACATGCTCAATTGAACGTTGTGCAACATGCCAGAAAATGTGCTATCATGCCATCCCTCTTATCAACGTTGGAGCCTGGACAAGAATATGACCCGTTTTGAATTACAGACTGGAAGGTGAGGTCAAACGTCCATAGTCCAGTTTTCTGATCATTTTTAATCGAAGCTGGAACTCCGTGATCTAAATCAAAGAGTTTATGTAAGCAGGTTGAAGGTCAAATTGGAGACCAGATATGTTTTGGTTTCAACTGACAGCAGATGTTTGTCACTAAATGGGTGGAAGTTTGGTGGAAAAACTGGTCATTTCTATAGTATTTGACCTATGAATGGCACATATACTAGTGATGACGGTGCTATGCTTGAATAGGAAAGACTGACGTTTGGAAAAAAAAAAAAGTGGATATTTTCCAGACAGCGATGGAAACTAAAGCGGGTTGAACATTGTCACGGGCCAATTGTGTTTGTAGGAGTTATTAATGAAGTCGTGATTGCTCCCCGGACGGCGTGGCTAAAGTTATTTACGGTGGCGGGATGTTTATAATAGGCTTGCGATTGGTTCAGGTAGGGGATGTTGCTGTGGCTGGAGAATACTTCCAGTAATTACATGTGAGAATTGGCTGCATTGAAATGTCGCATCACTCCGTCCCCGCTCCGTCTTCCCCCTAGGCTTCCGCGCTAGCCGCTACCTGCGCCGAACTAGCTCGGCCTTTATATCTTGCCTAAAAAATGCAGAAGCTCCCTTCGGACTGCAAGTGCGTACTTTTGGATAGTCGGACAATGTTTTGGAAGAATGTGGGGTTCAAGCAAGGCTGTGTTTACCACCTTTACAAACACTAAAAACAGATTGAGCCTCTCCTGGGCGAGCACTTTGCTGACGGAGGGAAGGAACATCTCAGAAACCTCTTCAATCTAAATTATCCTTCAGCATCACTTTGAAACTTCTGACATAGCTGGACATGCACCTCAAATAAGTGCATCAAGGGCGATGGAGACAGCAGAGCTGTGGTTGGTCCGCTTTTCTTCGAACATAATTTTTGCTTTTCTTCTAACATCATTCTGCTTTTCTTCGAACCTCATTTCTGGTTTTCTTCGAACATCTTTTCTGCTTTTCTTCGAACATCTTTTCTGCTTTTCTTCGAACATCATTCTGCTTTTCATCGAACCTAATTTCTGCTTTTCTTCGAACATCTTTTCTGCTTTTCTTCGAACATCTGTTCTGCTTTTCTTCGAACATCATTTCAGCTGCTTGTACCCGTGATCTTGTCCTTTCGGTCATAACCCAAAGCTCATGACCATAGGTGAGGATGGGAACGTAGATCGACCGGTAAATTGAGAGCTTTGCCTTCCGGCTCAGCTCCTTCTTCACCACAACGGATCGATACAGCGTCCACATTACTGAAGACGCCGCATCGATCCGCCTGTCGATCTCACTCATGAGCAAGACTCCTAGGTACTTGAACTCCTCCACTTGGCGCAAAATCTCCTCCCCAACTTGGAGATGGCACTCCACCGTTTTCCGGGCGAGAACCATGGACTCGGACTTGGAGGTGCTGATTCGCATCCAAGTCGCTTCACACTCGGCTGCGAACCGATCCAATGAGAGCTGAAGATCCTGGCCAGTTGAAGCCATCAGGACCACATCATCTGCAAAATGCAGAGACCTAATCCTGCAGCCACCAAACCAGATCCCCTCAACGCCTTGACTGCGCCTAGAAATTCTGTCCATAAAAGTTATGAACAGAATCGGTGACAAAGGGCAGCCTTGGCGGAGTCCAACCCTCACTGGAAACGGGTCCGACTTACTGCAGGCAATGCGGACCAAGCTCTGACACTGATCATACAGGGAGCATATACATATATATGTATATATACATATACATATATATATACATATACATATATGTATATATACGGCGTGGCGAAGTTGGTAGAGTGGCTGTGCCAGCAATCGGAGTGTTGCTGGTTACTGGGGTTCAATTCCCACCTTCTACCTTCCTAGTCACGTCCGTTGTGTCCTTGGGCAAGACACTTCACCCTTTGCCTCTGATGGCTGCTGGTTAGCGCCTTGGATGGCAGCTCCCTCCATCAGTGTGTGAATGTGTGTGTGAATGGGTAAATGTGGAAATACTGTCAAAGCACTTTGAGTACCTTGAAGGCAGAAAAGCGCTATACAAGTATAACCCATTTATCATTTATTATTATTTATTTACATATATACGTATATATACATATACATATATATGTATATATACATATACACAATGAGTGAACAGAGAGTGGATGTTCCCCCGCCTCATTTAAAGTAATCAACTACAGTAGGAGAGGGTTTTAAGGGGAGGGGCTACACACTGGGCAGTGTTTTGTTTGGTGGACAGACAAGGATCACTTCCAGAAAGACGAAGAAAAAGCCAGCATTTCTTATTCTAGTAGCACTGGCTGGAAAATGACAGAAGGTAATCCAGGTCATGGTTCATTACACCGTCAAGTGCGTTCAAGTCCTCAGACGCTAAAACAGCCCTCTTGGCTCTGAAGAGGCCACTTGGATTAAAGGTGGAACTTCTCAGAGTACCTCTGTGCGATTTAAACCCCAAATCTCCATTAATGCCAAGTGGCCGAGCTGGAGCGTCATCAATGAAACAAACCTACAAAAACTGCATGTCAACGTCCAGATTCCACAGCTCAATCATCTCTTTCGGTAAATTTAGGCTTAACTGGATTTGCATGACGGCGATTTGATCTTTAATTTACGAAGAAACGAAATCCAATCGTATTGAATTTCGTCTTGTACACTGCAAAAACTGAAATCTAAGTAAGATTAAATATCTCAAATAAGGGTGATATTTGCTTATTTTGTGTCTGTTAAAATAATTCTTCCCACTAAGCAGATTTTAAGTTAGAGTGTTTTACTTGTTTTAAGTGTTTTGGTCCTAAATGATCTCAGTAAGATATTATAGCTTGTTGCTGAGATTTGATGACCTATATTGAGTAAAACATGCTTGAAACTAGAATATCAACTGTTGAAAAGCTGTGTCATCAACACTCACAAGTATAAAACTACTTTTTTAAAGTAATAATTTCTTATTTTAAGCATGAAAAAAAAATCATGACTTTGACACAACTGTGTCTCATATTAAAACAGATGACAGCCAAATGGACTTTGCTGTTTTATTTTCAATGAAACAAGAGAAAATACGTACTCATATCTCTTTGGCAGCTTAGTCACAGATGACCATGCTTATTTACGCTCTTGTGTCAGACACTTATTTCGATTTGATGTTGTTTTTTTTTATTTAATTTATTTTAAAAATATTTAATAATTTAAATCGTTTTGTCATCCTATTTTAGTCAATTATTAGTAATATCTTTTCAGTTTTAATGAGTGTTGTAATTATACAATGCACATATTTAATTATAATTTTCACATTTTAACTTGATGTTTTGTTCATGTTTGTTGACAACGCCTAGCATGGCTGTACAAGCCAATTCTTGAGTGACAGTCCCTGTTGCACTTAGTGCAAACATGTGTAGAGACTTCATCCCGCTCCTGCTGTGTGATGGTATTTGCAGTACGTTTCCTCCTGTCTCTCTTCTCCTCTGCGAGCTGGCCTCTCCTCAAATCAGCCTCTGCAATACCCTGTCTAACCGCTTGACGCCAGACATTTCGGTTCTCCGCCTGTATCTCCCAGCTGTCTAAGGGAATATTACTCGCCTTCAGATCTCTCTTGCATGCGTCCTTGAACCGGAGGGAGGGACGACCAACAAGTCTGGAACCAGCAGCCAGTTGTCCATACATAATGTCCTTGGGAAGCCGTCCGTCCTCCATCCGCCGAACATGTCCCAGCCATCGAAGACGGCGCTGGCTAAGAAGAGAGTTCATGCTATGGATATTAGCCCGCTGAAGAATGACACTGTGTGGAATATAGTCCTGCCAACTAATACCAAGGATATGTTTGATGCACCGCATGTGACGCTCTTGTCTCATGTAAGTAGTCCAGGTCTCGCTTCCGTAGAGTAAAGTGCTGAGAATGCAGGCCTGATAAACTCGGATCTTTGTATGTTGAGTAAGAGCATTGTTTTCCCATACTCGCTTTGCTAGTTTAGCCATGATGGTATTTGCCTTTCCAAGCCTCCTGTCAAGTTCAACATCAAGCGAGAGTTTATTGCTGATTGTCGAGCCTAGGTATATAAAATTATCTACTACTTCTAAAGTGACACCATTCATCTTGATAGCAGGATTTGCAGCACCTTGAACACTGACATTGGTTTTCTGCAGGCTAACTGTAACTCCAAACTGTTCACAAGCATTCGCAAAACAGTCACTTAGACGTTGTAAGGCTTCTTTGGTGTTGGTAACAAGAGCAGCATCGTCTGCAAAAAGCATCTCTCGGATTAACACTGACCTCCTTTTGGTTTTCGCACGTAATCTTGCCAGATTGAACAATTTGCCGTCAGACCGTGTGTGTAGATAGACACCCTCAATGGATGTGTCAAAAGCGTAGGACAGGAGTATAGAGAAGAATATTCCAAAAAGAGTTGGTGCTAAGACACAGCCCTGCTTAACACCACTGTTGATAGAGAAGGAGTCAGAACAAGATGCATCATACAAGATTGTTCCCTTCATGTTGGAATGGAAAGAGATCAACATGCTGAGTAGTTTTGGAGGACATCCAATCTTTTGTAGTAGCTTGAATAGGCCCTTCCTGCTGACAAGATCGAAAGCCTTAGTTAGATCTATGAACATCATGTAAAGAGGTTGACCTTGTTCTCTACTCTTCTCTTGAATCTGCCTGACTGAAAATATCATGTCGGTCGTTGATCTTCCAGCCCTGAAACCACATTGGGATTCAGGATAGATACGATCTGCAAGTATCTGTAGCCTGTTTAGGATTATGCGTGCATAAACCTTTCCAACGATGTTCAAGAGAGAAATTCCTCTATAGCTATTGCAGTCACTGCGGTCCCCTTTGTTCTTATAAAGTGACACAATAGTGGCATCACGCATGTCCTGAGGTACTCCTTCTTCCTCCCAGCAAAGACACAGTAATTCGTACAGTGGTTTAAGTAGGGCAGGCTTCCCTTGCTTGATAGCTTCAGGTGGAATGTTATCGTTACCTGGTGCTTTGTCAGATGGAAGTGAATCAATAGCTTTTTCAGGCTCTACCATTGTAGGCACTTCGTCGAGTTCACTCATGATTGGTAGCTCCTTCGTATAATTTAGAGCAGCATCAGAGACAGTTGTTTCACGGCTGTATAGTTCTGAGTAGTGCTCCACCCATCTGACCATCTGTTCTTCTCGATTGGTAATCTTCTCCCCTATCCGAGATTTAATTGGAGTAGTCCGTTTTACAGCAGGTCCCACTGCTTTCTTTATACCGTTGTACATGCCACGGATGTTACCAGATTCAGCACTCATCTGGATATCTTCGCAGAGCTGCTGCCAATAGTTGTTTGCACACTGTCTGGCAATGCGCTGTGTGGAACAACGAGTACTCTTGAGTGTTGCAAGTGACTGAGCGTTTGGACATCTCTTGTATGCCAAAAATGCTTTGCGTTTGGCCTCAATTGCTGGTTCCATGATTGGTTGATAGGCATTAAACCAGTCGTGACTAGTTCTTTCCCTCTTCCCAAAAGTAGAAATAGCTGTATTGTAAATTGCTTCTTTCATGGCGTTCCATTTTGCTGTAGCATTATGCTCCGGCAGGTTTTGAAGAGCTTGGTCCAGGGTTGATACATAATCATTCACCTTGCATGAAATTGACATCTTTGATGTGTCAATGCAGGCACGACTCTTTGCTTTGGAGCGATTAATTTTACGGGGCTGAAGGCGCACTTTGGCGCTCACAAGGGCATGGTCCGTATTGCAATCTGCACTATGATAGCTTCTAGTAATAAGAATGTTATTTAGTGACGACCGCCTAGTGATTATCAGATCAAGCTGATGCCATCGATGAGACCTGGGATGCTTCCATGATACTTTGTGCGACGGTTTGCTCTTAAAAAAGGTGTTTGTAATGCAGAGGTTGTGATAGGCGCATAGCTCCAGCAGCCTCTGGCCATTTATGTTCATCTTTCCGATGCCATTGTGCCCCAAGCAAGATGGCCATGATGCATGGTCTGCGCCTACTCTGGCATTAAAATCGCCAAGGACTATTAAGCACCCATCTTTAGGAAAACCCTTGATCTGCTCATCAAGTTGCTCATAGAATCTATCCTTAATCTCCTCAGTTGAAGAAAGAGTAGGAGCATAGACACTGAGAATGTTCACTGGACCTGTAGCAGTGCTGAGACGGATAGACAGCAATCGCTCAGTACCTCCTGATGGAGGTTCCACTGATGCCAAAAGTGTGTTTCTGACTGCAAAACCAACTCCTTGCTGACGAGGCTCCTCAGGTTCTCTACCTTTCCAAAAGAATGTATAGTTAGCCTCTCTGAGAGACCCACTGGAGGCCAGCCTAGTTTCTTGAAGAGCAGCTATGCTGACATCAAGCCTGGCAAGCTCCTTATCTATGATGGCCGTCTTTCTGGCGTCGTCCACTTCACGAAGGTCATCAGAGATTCCTGTACACATTGTTCGCACATTCCAGCGTGCTAATCGAAGAGCTGGAGTCTTCTTTCTTTTCTTGTTTTCTTTGTCTGGTACATAAAATTAACCGTCTGCTTTTCATGCCTTTGCAGTACACTAAGCTCCAGGCACCCACTGAAGCAGGCAAACGTTGGCGGGACGACACCTTTTTGACCAGGGGCTGCCTGGCTTAAGGCGGACGGTAGTCGACCGATGAGACACGATGATCCCTTCCACCGTCGAAACTGACCCGTGGCGCCCCTTTCCTACGCCAATTGGATGGGGGCTTATAACCCGTAACTGTCAGAATCCGTGTTGTTTCCACACTTGGTTAAAGTGAAGCTGGAGTGTCCTCTCCAGAGCGTAAGCCTGGGCATTACATACGGAGATCCTGGGTTGCCCAGTCGTCAGGATCCCCCTCTCGGCCTTGCTGATAAAATCCAAAGGAATGCTGAGCATGACGTTTGGCATCAGGTTGGCTGCAGGAGCTGCCGAAACAGTGTTTGCAAGGCACCAATCCGCCTTCGGGGCTCCACTCCTGATTTTGGAAGGTTTACTCCTTTACACATGGTCGTTGAGTCTCTATATATGTATAGACCTCCTCCGCCCTGGCCGTTTGCTGGTTTGTTCAGCTCATCCGCCCAACGGTGCAGTGTAAACACCAAGTCTACGGGTATTACATACCCAGGTTTGTAGTCAGAGTTGTCCTTCTCCTAGGAAGACATCCGGCCAAGGATGTTGAGCTCTTCCTACCCTGCTAGATGGCCGATGGGCGAGTGCCCTTTGGCCTTTGGTGAATCTTGTTTTTGCTTCCACCAGGGTGTCCAGCCACCCACCTCAACAGCCCCAGTTGGGCACTGATGGGAGTGCCAGTTGAGTCGCCGGCAGCCCAACCCTGAAACAGGTTGTACTGGATTACAGGTTACCAGTAGCAGATCCAACCGACCTGACCTGACATAACTCATATAGTAGTACAGTTGTTATTAGTGAGAATATACTTATTTTAAGGTATTTTTGGGTTCATTGAGGTTAGCTTTTACTTGTTTTGGAAAGACTTGACAAGCCACATTTTCTTGTTCTATTGGCAGATAATTTTGCTTAGTTCAAATAAAATACCCCTATTTTTTTTTTTTTTTTCTTGTTTTTGAACACTGACTTTTTGCAGTATAGATGGTTTGGACAAGTTCGGAATACATCCAATTACAGTTCTTTAATAGCATACATACGAGAGAGGCTGAGGGTTAGCTTAGAGGGAGAGACAATCAGATGTTATTCCTTCTGAGATGAGGAAGTTCAAGCTGAATGTCTCACCAGCGGCGCCAAAACAAAAAAGGTGTGGATTTAACGTGCTTTACATCGTAATATGTCAACACCCGGGGGCACGTTTCTGGATTCTCAACTCAGTCACACAGAAAGTATCATGTTGTTTTCAAGTTGTGTTTTACTAACTAACAGAGGGTCAATAGCTCCCCACTTTCAGGCACTTTTTTCTATTTTTTATTGCTACGTCTCTGTCAAAACTGGTATGTACAGTCACGATCAACAGTTTACATACACTTGTAAAGAACATAATGTCATGGCTGTCTTGAGTTTCCAATCATTTGTACAACTCTTATTTTTTGTGATAGAGTGATTGGAGCACATACTTGTTGGTCACAAAAAAACATTCATGAAGTTTGCTTCTTTTATGAATTCATTATGGGTCTACTGAAAATGTGAGCAAATGTGCTGGGTCAAAAGTATACATACAGCAATGTTAATATTTGCTTACATGTCCCTTGGCAAGTTTCACTGCAATAAGGCGCTTTTGGTAGTCATCCACAAGCTTCTGCTTGAATTTTTGACCACTCCTCTTGACAAAATTGGTGCAGTTCAGCTAAATGTGTCGGTTTTCTGACATTGACTTGTTTCTTCAGCATTGTAAACACATTTAAGTCAGGACTTTGGGAAGGCCATTCTAAAACCTTCATTGTAGCCTGATTTAGCCATTCCTTTACCACTTTTGACGTGTGTTTGGGGTCATTGTCCTGTTGGAACACCCAACTGCGCCCAAGACCCAACCTCATGGCTGATGATTTTGGGTTGTCCTGAAGAATTTGGAGGTAATCCTCCTTTTTCATTGTCCCATTTAAAGCACCAGTTCCATTGGCAGCAAAACAGGCCCAGAGCATAATACTACCACCACCATGTTTAATGGTAAAATAATAAGAGAGTTCTCCATTCAGTGATTATTCACATGAGTTTCACTCTCACTTTGTTCAAGGATTTTAATGATACAACATCTGTATTATAATCCTTGAACAAAGTGAGAGTGAAACTCATGTGAATAATCACTGAATGGAGAACTGGGGGTGGGATTAAATAAGTTATCTTCTTCCCACTCCCTTTCAGGCAAAACTGGACAATAATGCACTATATTAATTTATATTATTAAGTTTTGTCAACTTGTATGTCTTTGTCATTGCCTGAAATAAATAAATAAAAGAAAAAAAAAGAAAAAATGAATGAGATGTAGAAATGATTGGAAACTCAAGACAGCCATGACATTATGTCCTTTACAAGTGTATGAAAACGTTTGACCACGACTGTATGCCATTGTCACCACTTTATCTGTGTGTAATGTATAATCCTCAGTAGATCAGTAAGTATTTGCTGTTAGGTGTGAACCTTGTACTGTATGTCGAAAACCATCCCTTCATTATTGTAAATATTGGTAAAAAAAAAAAAAAAGACCCAACCTCCGGGCTGATGATTTTAGGTTATCCTGAAGAACTGGGAGGTAATCTTCTTTTTTTATTGTCCCATTTAAAGCACCAGTTCCATTGGCAGCAAAACAGGCCCAAAGCATAATACTACCACCACCATGCTTGACGGTAGGCTTGGTGTTCCTGGGATTAAAGGCCTCACTTTTTCTCATCCAAACATATTGCTGGGTATTGTGGCCAAACAGCTCAATGTTTGTTTCATGTGACATCACATGGACAAAGATAAGACCTATGGTGAATGTTTATATTCACCTCGGAGAAAGCAAACCCCCAAGTTTAAGTAAATAGTTTCAGTTTGAGCACATAATAAGACAAGGCTCCTTAGTTTGAAATTCGCAGGTGGATTGGATCACTTCTCGTAAGAAAGAGGCCCTAATTGGGACTTCAAAATGCAAAAGTGATAACCTTATCCTTGAAAAAAGAAAGACTACCTGTCTAGCTCAACGCCAAACATTGCTGGGTATTGTGGCCAAACAGCTAAATTTTTGTTTCATGTGACATCACATTGACGAAGATAAGACCTTCTGGAAGAAAGTTCTGTGGTCAAAAAAACATGGAAAAGGTTGCGTGTGCGAATCTCTCCTGTATGGTGTCAGAGAAGCTGGACCCATTTCAGTTTGCCTATAAGACCAAACGTGGAGTGGAGGATGCACGCCTGTCTCTTTTGAACACCGTCGGTAACCCGGCAGGCACAAGACATTGAAACAACGTTGAGAGCTTGTTGAATTAGGTCCCGACGTTGAGCAACTCAAACATAACGTTGAAACATGCTTTCTGATGATGTTTAATCAATGTCAAGTTGTGGCGTTGATTTGACCATTGAATTTTGGTCATTTCTCAACCAATATTCCACAACACAAATAGAAAGTTGAAAAAACATACTTGTTGGCGTTTATTCAATGTCAGGTTGTGCACTGTAAAAACTGAAATCTAAGTAAGATACCGTATTTTCCGGACTATAAGCCGCTACTTTTTCCCCTCGTTCTGGTCCCTGCGGCTTATACAAGGGTGCGGCTTATTTACGGCCTGTTCTTCTCCGACACCGACGAAGAGGATTTCGGTGGTTTTAGTACGCAGGAGGAAGACAATGATTAAAGACTGACTTTTCATATACCGGTAGGCTGGTTATTTTGATAACGTACAGGCGAGCACTTTGTATTACTTTGCACCGTTGTATTATTTGTACTCTGCACGAATGCTGTTCGCCATGTCAAAGATGTGAAAGTTTGATTGAATGATTGAAAGATTTATTGTTAATAAATGGGACGCTTTGCGTTCCCAAACAGTCATCTCTGTCCCGACAATCCCCTCCGTGGTAGCAGGAACCCCTATATACTACGCTAATTACACATCAAAACCCTGCGGCTTATAGTCGGGTGCGGCTAATATATGGAGCAATCTGTATTTTCCCCTAAATTTAGCTGGTGCGGCTTATAGTCCGGAAATTACGGTAAATATCTCAAATAAGGGTAATATATGCTTATTTTCTGTCTAATAAGATAATTATTCTCACTAAGCAGATTTTATGTTAGAGTTTTATACTTGTTTTAAGTGTTTTGGTCCTAAATGATCTCAGTAAGATATTACAGCTTGTTGCTGAGATTTGATGACCTATATTGAGTAAAACATGCTTGAAACTAGAATATCAACTGTTGCAAAGCTGTGTCATCAACACTCACAAGTATAAAACTACTTTTTTAAAGTAATCATTTCTTATTTCAAGCATGAAAAAAAAAATCATGATTTTGACACAATTGTGTCTCATAATTAAAACAGATGACAGCCAAATGGACTTTGTTGTTTAATTTTCAAGGAAGCAATAGAAAATACGTACTCATATAGTAGTACAGTTGGCACAGTACAGTAAACTGACTATTTAAACATTTAACATGTGACATTTCAAACTATTTTGAACAGAAATAGTTCATGCACATTCAGATTAATTCCTCAAAATTACAATTAAAAAAAATGTGGCCGGTGGCCGGGCTGTGTATGTGCGCACTAATTGACTGAAAGAGCATGCACTTGGCGCGACGATGTCATGTTGTCGATGGAAAAATGCATTTTTAGACAATATGATTTGCCTGAGCGGCTAGGAGACCCCGAGAGTAACAAGCGGTTGCCTTGTTGCCTTTCCATTAAGAACAATAAATCAGTTTTTAGTATAAGTTTGCTGGTTTCAAGAAATGTAATGCCGAGCACATATCATTATGTCAAGATAATGGCACTAGCATTTAATTAATTTAAGAATATTTTTCAACATATTGAGCAAAAATGTCTCTTTTTTTTCTACCAAGAAAAGTGCACTTGTTATTAATGAGAATATACTTATTTTGAGGTATTTTGGGTTCATTGAGGTTAGCTAATTTTACTTGTTTTGGAAAGTCTTGACAAGCCAAATTTTCTCGTTCTATTGGCAGATAATTTTGCTTCGTTCAAATAAAATACCCCTAATTTTAGTTTTTTTTCTTCCTGTTTTTGAACACTGACTTTTTGCAGTGTGATGTTGATTTGACCATTGAAATTTGCTAATTTCCCGACCAACAACGTGGATCGAACATTAGACACCAAAGTTGTCTCTTCAAGTATTTTGCAACGTTGTTTCAAAGTCAGTTTTAAAAAGGACGTGTGCGTATAATCAACGTTGTATCAATGTCTTGTGCCTGCTGGGAAGCAGCTGGACTCAGCACACCGCCACACCGGGATTTTATTCATGCACTTTTCATCAGCTTTTAACAGTGTCAATACTAGCATTTTAATGAACCGACTGGTGGAAGTCCATGTGCATTGATTTTATGGATTAGGAGTTTCCTGCAGGACAGTCCACAGTGAGTGTTTGTAAATGGTTTTAAATCCAGTAAAGTGTTTTAAAAGACTAAACTCCCCCAAGGATGTGTCTTATCACCCATTCTCTTCTCTGCATACACCAACAACATCAGGTGACTCGCCACAAAGAGCCGGAATTCCCATCCCTTGCAGACAATCCGTCAAGCGGTGCGGCTTCGCATCTTACCAAAGTCGTACTAAAAACATTTTGACGGATTTTTGAGCGCCGCGTGTAATGTTGTATATTCTCAATGACACATCAAAGTTTTAGTGTTGCTTGCTTACGGGTACTTGCTAGCGTCATTTATTGAACCTGCAGTCCACATGCATCTCATATGTGTGACTGCCATCCACTGGTCACACTTGTCATTACACCATGTACCAAATAAAATTGCTTCCAGGTCGGTAAGTACAAGCAGAATTAGGCGCACCGGGTTATAAGGCGCACTGTCGATTTTTGAGAAAATGAAATGATTTTAAGTGCGCCTTATAATCCCAAAAATACAGCACATTTAGTATGATATGATAAGGTACTTCATTGACGCATATTAGTGTAGTAACGCGATACTAATTCATTATATTTGGTACAATACCGCCTCTGAAAAAGTACCGGTCCCCCCCGTCGTCGTCACATCGTGTCATTGCTGGTTTGCGAGCAGAGGAGCATGTTCGGCAGCGCACAATCACGGAGTACTTACAAGCAGACACAGTGTGTAGACAAAAAAGGGAGAACGGACTCATTTTGGCTTAAAAACTAAAGATAAAGGTGAAGTTATAACACTGAAACACCCTCAGGAAGAAGTGCTTTAAGACATGGCTAGCTAGCTAGCGGCTAAAGTCCATCCGTAGTCTGCAATGTTTTAGCTACTTCTAAATCACTAATCCTGGTCTCCATGGCTACAAATAAAGTAAGATTCTTACAAGTTACATTATCACTGCAGGATGAGGAATAGCTAAACATGCTTCACTACACACCGTAGCTCACCGGTGTCAAAATGTAAACAAACGCCATTGGTGGATCTACACCTAACATCCACTGTAATGATACCAAGTACAGGCACGTATCTAGTTGACACTACTATGATTACGTCGATATTTTTTGGCATCACAACATCTTCTTTCGTTTTTTTTTAAATGTATATTATGTTTATACATTCAGGAAAGATATCCCTGGACACATGAGGACTTTGAATATGACCAATGTATGATCCTGTAACGACTTGGTATGGGATTGATACCTAAATTTGTGGTATTATCCAAAACTAATGTAAAGTATCAAAGAAGAGAAGAATAAGTGATTATTACATTTTAACAGAAGTGTAGATAGAACATGTTAAAAGAGAAAGTAAGCAGATATTAACAGTAAATGAACAAATAGATTAATAATTCATTTTCTACCACTTGTCCTTAATAATGTTGACAAAATAGTAGAATGGAAAATGACACAATATGTTACTGCATTTGTCAGCAGACTAAATTAGGAGCCTTTGTTTGTTTACTTACTACTAAAAGACAAGTTGTCTTGAATGTTCACTATTTTATTTAAGGACAAACCTGCAATAATAAACATATATTTAATGTACCCTAAGATTTTTTGTTAAAATAAAGCCAATAATGACATCTTTTGCGGTCCCCTTTATTTTAAAAAGTATCGAAAAGTATCAAAATAATTTTGGTACCGGTACCAACACTAGGTCTTACTATGTGAGGCACTTTTTGAGATACAAAGAAGAAGAAAAAATAAAAAAGTATGTGTTAACTCATGTCATTCATCACAAAAAGTCTGCATTAATCATGAACACACTTAACGTATTTTCCGGACCATAGGGCGCACCGGATTATAAGATGCCCTGCCGATGAATGGTCTATTTTTCATATTTTTTCATATATACGGCGCATCGGATTTTAGGGCGCATTAAAGGAGTCATATTATTATATTTTTTTTGTAAATGTAAAATACTTTTTGTTAAAATAAAGCCAATAATGCCATTTTTTGTGGTCTCCTTTATTTAGACTTAGACTTAGACTTAGACAAACTTTAATGATCCACAAGGGAAATTGTTCAACACAGTAGCTCAGTTACAATGATGGAAAGGACAATGCAGGTATAAATAGACTAATATAGCTATAAAAAAAAAATCTAACATATATACGAATATATACATCATATGTGTACAGAGTAATTTATATACAGATATATTATATTATGTCTATAACATATATACAATATAAACCAATGACCATGTACAATATTACAGTATATACAGTCTATATGACAGCAGCAGCATAAAATGGAGAGTAGGTCCAGCAGAAAATAGAAAATAGACATTATAAACAAAGAGAAGTAGCTAACATGTCAGGTGTCAGGTAATAGGCAGATGTCATCTATTGCTGTATGGCGAGTGATTATACAGCTGGATGGAGTGTGGAATGAAGGAGTTCTTGAATTTGGAAAAGTATCGAAAAGTACCGAAAAGTATCGAAATACATTTTGGTACCGGTACCAAAATATTGGTATCGGTATGACAGCCCAATAAAATGATCTGGCCCTCGCGCCTTGAGTTTGACTCATGTGCGTTAAAGTAACGGGACTTTTTAGTTCCATTTTCGGCTACTCTACCCACGTCCCGTGACTTGTGAGCACTTCTGGAAATTAGACGCCGTTGTTCAAACAGCAGAAGTATTAAATAAAAAAAAAAGCGAAGATGATTGAAATTCCATCTCTCGGAGGAGCGAGAGGAGCTATTATGGTCCCGTTTGTGCCAACAAACCCAGCGTGCTGCGGCCAAATGCCAGCGCCTCTCGCTGGGACGATACCTTCAACTGACATATGTCGCCCTGCGCTTTGCCAGGGGCCACTTTGCCAAGGGCCACTTCGGGCTACTTCCTTCGTCTCAGTGAATAGCTGCGGGCGACCTCTCGCATCTTGTCTCGGGGGGGCGGGAGGGGGATTAGAGGGACGCGGGCCCCCTTTCATAAAGAGGGGCCCTTGATGCGCAGCAGGTCTCGTCATACACCGGAATCATCACGGGTGGGGGGTCGGGGATGCGGGGATCAGACGTCTGCGACCACCTTAATCAGACGGGGCGATACCTCCTTGCTAACGCCGTCGCGGTGCAGACACGGTTGTCATGGCAACGCGGCGACACAAAGGGAAGACAGGCCGATTGTCAACTGGAGGCTGCATAGCTGCTGAGATAGTGACGCACACCACAGACTGTTGGAGGCCACACAGGCTACACGTGTGCATTGTGTGCCAGATCCACACCCACTCACCTTTCTGTTGAGGTCCATGACACACACACACACACACACACACACACACACACACACACACACACACACACACACACGCACACACACACTTTTAATGACACTACATTAGGCACACCTCTCTTTTAAGCACACTAAATTAGGTAAGTGTATGTCCACACAAGGATGGTGAGACAAGTAAACACACACACACATGCGCACACACTCACACACACACACACACACACACACACACACACATTATTGTATTCATTACCTTCTTGAGACCACCAAAAAATGCCTGCCTCTTTAGGACCACCCTTTCTAGATATAAAAGAATTTGTATTTACAACATTGATAATATATACATACTGTGCAAATATAAAAAAGGTCACAATTTTATAAGAAAAAGTCGTAATTTTACTCAACGCAAGTCAAAATTTTACAAGAAAAACCGAACATTTGTGCAATATTATGATAAAAGTTGGAATTTTACTCAATAACAGTCGCAAATTTACAAGAAAAGCTTAACATATTGGCTTTGTGAAAAGGGTCTTAGTTTCACTCGACAAAAAGTCACAATTGTATGAGAACACTTTAAAATGTTGGCAATATTACAATAATAATCAGAATTTTACTTGGCAAAATGATGACAAAAGTCATCATTTTACTCAAAAAATGTCACTATTTTACAAGAACAACAAACAAATTGGCAATATTGTGATAAAAGTCAGAATGTTATATGACAAATGTCACCATTTTGCATCAAAAAGTAATAATTTTACATGAAAAAGTAATACTTTTATGAGGAAAATGTTGCAATATTACAGAAAGAAAAAGAATATGAGAAATTGTTCCCAATTTTATAAGAAAAAAGCCGACACTGTGAGAAAATGACTGCTTTTTTGTTGTTGTTTGTAATTGGTTTTTCATCTTCATTATTTACTTCAAGTTATTACAGTATGTCTCTATATACATATTTGTTTTATTAATTTTGGCCAAAGGGGACACATTTCAATTTCTTTCACACGCGTGTTATTTCATATGTTGACCAGAGGGGGAGCCCTTTTAAAACCGACACACAGTCAATTTGAAAAATCCCTCCTTTTTGGGACCACCCTCATTTTGATAGATGTCACCACCAGGGGTGCAAATGAGACATTCTCTATTAGATGCAATGTTATTGAGACCATGATTTATGTGCTAACTTGTTCACACCTCCTCATATGGAAGCTACTTTTCCTTGTTGAATACAAGAACATATGTACACACACACACACACACACACACACACACACACACACACACACACACACAAACACTCTTGTATTTTTTACCTTCTTGAGATCTCCAAAAATGCCTCCCTCTTTAGGATCACCCTTTCTAGATATGTAAAGATTTGTATTTACAACATTAATAATACATACAAACTATGCAAATATAAAAAAACTTGTGAAAAATGAGTTGGAATTTTACAAGAAAAAGGTCACCGTTTCACAAGAAAAACTTGGAATTTTGGCAGTATTATAATAAAAGTTGTAATTTTACTCAACGCAAGTCAAAATTTTACAAGAAAAACCAAACATTTGTGCATTATTATGATAAAAGTTGGAATTTTACTCAATAACAGTCTTCATCGTATGGGCAGCTGTTTTCCGGCACCCGGACCTGAGGCCGAGGGTCTATGCCTTTTACCACCCCAGGCCCGGGGGGCCCTCCCGTTCATATGTCAGGACACACAGAAGTGAGCCAGGTCACCGAGCAGTCATCCAGGTCCGCCAGGCCACGCAAACCATTAGGAGCACGATAAATCGGGCAACGCAGGATCACATGGTCGGCAGTCTGCTCCTCCGCGCCACACTCACACGTCGCGTTAGGTGCTAAGCCCCACTGGAACATGTTTGAGCGAAAGCGACCGACACCAGTTCGGAGGCTGTTAAGCCTCACCCAGGCCACTCGTGGTAGTGAGAGGCCTGGTATTGAGCCGGTGTCAGGTATGAAGTCACGGAGTCTGGAGGAGATGGTATGCTCCAGGTCCGTGCTCCATTTGTGATTCGCCCAGTGAGCCGCCCTGATGTTGTTGTCACTGCATTGCTGCAGGAGCTTCAGGGCGGCTGGTACCAGTGGGTCTCTGGAGGGGAGGCGGGGCGTTGGCTCTGAGGAGAGTGTGAGCCTTTCATGGAGCAGGTGGTTCTCATCCATGTTTGCCCGGCCCGCCAGAGTTGCTACAGCACCTTGGCGACGAAGCTCAGCGGGTTGGATGCCTGCTAAGATGGGCAGTAGCTCCACAGGGGTGGGGCGCAGGCATCCAGTGATAACACGCAAGGCTTCGTTGATCGGGACATCAAGTTGTTTAGAGTGAGCACTGCGCGCCCAGACAGGTGCGCAGTACTCAGCAGTTGAGTAGACCAGGGCAAGTGCTGCTGTTCGCAGAGTTCTTGCCCCGGCACCCCAACCGGACCCGACCAACCGTCTCAGCAGTGAGACGCGGGTGTTGAGTTTCTTGCGTGTTGCCAAGAGGTGTTTACGGAAAGTGAGCGACCTGTCCAGGGTGACCCCAAGGTATTTAGGGTCAGGACGAGGGTCTTCAGGTGTAGGACGAGGCCGGCATAGGGTAAGGGAAGCCCCATCCGGCTTCCGCACCTCGAACCTGATCTCACGATCCGCTTCCCAATTGTATAGGTGGAAAGCTTGTGTCACCGTCTTGGATTCGCTGAGCTTCAATCTCCAGTTATGGAGGTAAGCCACTAAAGTCTCCATGTCCTGGCTTAGAGTTCCCTCCAAGGCCTGCCAGTCCCTGTCGGAGTGCAGCAGCGCGAGATCGTCTGCGTATGCGAACCTCCGTGAGACTGTGGCAGGCAGGTCGTATGTATAGATGTTATACAGGAGGGGAGCCAGGACAGATCCCTGGGGGACGCCATTTTTCAGGCGCCGCAACCTGCTTTTATCTCCGTTACTGGTGGTGAGAGTAAAGCTGCGGTTCCAGACAAGCTCCATGATCATTTTGACCATGTGCCTGTCTGGAAGCAGGCGGAGAAGTTTGCAGGTGAGGCCGCGGTGCCAGACTGTGTCATAGGCAGCAGTCAGGTCTATGAAGACGGCACCGGCCTTCTTTTTCGCCTCAAAGCAGTCCTCGATGTCCTGGGTAAGGAGGGCGACCTGATCCACCGTGGACTTCCCACGTCGAAAACCCGCCTGCTCCCGGGGGAGGTGGGGGTCTATGATGGGCTCGACACGGGCGTGAATCAGGCGCTCGAGGACTTTAAAGGGGACGCAGAGCAACGAGATTGGTCTGTAGCTCGTTACGTCATCCTTTGGCTTGTTCGGCTTGGGGATAGCGACAACAGTGGCCCTTCTCCAAATCCTGGGGATCCGGAGTTGGCGCAGGCAAGAAGACAGGAAAACTCTCAGCCAGGACTTCATTGCAGGGGCAGCGTGGAGCACGAGTTCTGGGCAGATGTTGTCAGGCCCAGCAGACTTGCCTGGTTTGGTATACTGGAGGGCAGCTGTGAACTCCTCCGGTGAAAACTCACCGGAGATGTTACACTCACTAGATGTTGTTGTCCTCCAGAGGTCTGCAGTTTCCTGGCGCACCGCCCGGGAAAAATCTCGATTTATCCCGGTATATGCCCCGTTTTTCACAACCTGTGCTGCAATAGCATTTGCGGTAACGGGGCATGTTCGGGGTGCGCGCTCAGACCTACCAGTCAAGTTGTTCAAAGTGCTCCACGCGATACGGCTAGTGTGCGAGAAGTCGATGGAGTGGACTGCCTCTTTCCAGCGCTGGTGCCTCTTCCTTCCAAGAGTGGAAAGAAGGGCAGTGGCTGAATTGTTAGCCTCCGGGCCATAGGGAGCCCGGAGGAAGGCGCTGTAGAGGGTCTCGCACTCGCCATCCCAGCATGGTTTGTAGTTCTTACGCCGGCCGCGTGGGATGGCTTTTTTGGCCGCAGATGTTAGTGCCCTACAGAAGTCCTGGTATGCCTCGTCCACGTTGGGTGTGTCTGGTGGTGGGAGACACCGTGTGGACTTGTTGGTATGGAGGCGATAGAGTTTCCAATTGGCCTTCCGGAAGTTCCATCGCTTCATCGGTCCGCTCGGAACTGTTGTCACGAGGTCGGGCACCGATATCAGCGACGGTCGGTGTTGCGACCTGGGGAACATTCCTAGAACACGTCTGTCGGGGAGCTGGGTGTCCACACCGACACTCACGAAAGCCAGGTCAGGGTTCGTGTCAGTGTTATGCCGAGCGGAGTGAAAGCTGGCTGGGCCCTTCGGGTTGTAGAGAAGGTTGAGCGAGTTGCGCTCTGCCCAGTCAGAAAGAGTTTCCCCGCTCGGTGAGGTGGTACTGTATCCCCACCGTGTATGCCGGCAGTTGAAATCACCAGCATATACACACGGTGGTTCAAGCACTGGCAGTGACACTGGCGTGAGTTGTGAGGGTGGTGGTTTGTAGACGTTGACAATTTTAATGTCGCCAACGTCCACTCGCAGCCACTCGATTTCGGAGTTGTCCGGTGATCGATCGGCGAGGGTCCAGCTCAGATCGTTGTGGACAAACGTGGCAAGGCCATGCTTCTTGCTCAGGATTGACCCAGCTAGCGTGAAGTTGGTGATCGCTAGCTTGTCCGCTGTTGGGCGGTGGGTTTCCTGAAGGAGGATGACCATGGCTTGGGTGGTGTGGGCCATGTGCTCGATGATGGATGTTTTGGCATCTGTGAGCCCTTCAACGTTCAGTTGCAGTATTCTTGGTTGGAGACCGGCAGCAGTGTTTCTACCAGATCTCCGCCCAGACTGCCCCTGGACGCCAGAACGGGAGGGTACCCGAGTTGAAAGTTTTTTGTTTCGCCGCGTTGCCATGGAGTAGAGCAGCGCGATTACTTGCAGGGATCACGGCGTGAACGTAAACTTTCTCGATCCCAATAACAGTCACAATTTTAGAAGAAAAGCTCATCATTCTGTCAATTTTATGAAAAGAGTCGTAATTTTACTCGACAAAAGTCACAATTTTATAAGAAAACTTAAAAATGTTGGCAATATTATAATAATCGGAATTTTACTTGGCAAAAATATGACAAAAGCCATAATTTTACTCAAAAAATGTCACTATTTTACAAGAACAACAAAAAAAACTGGCAATATTGTGATAAAAGTCCGAATTTTATATGACAAATGTCACCATTTTGCATTACAAAGTAATAATTTTACTTTAAAAAGTAATAATTTTACGAGAAAATATTGCAGTATTACAGAAACAGTATGAGAAATTGTTCCCAATTTTATAAAAAAAAAAGTCAACACATTGTGAGAAAAATACTGCTTTTATTTATTTTTTCATTTTTTGTTTGTAATTGGTTTTTAATCTTCATTATTTACCTCAATTTATTAATGTATGTCTCTATATCCATATTTTTTCATTAATTTTGGCCAAAGATGACAGGGAGAAGACGCTGCCGAAGGTGAGCCACGTAAATAAGACCGCCCACAAAACGGCGCTTCCGGAAACGACTGTCAGAAAGCGGCTTGAAGATGATCTGTAAAACATCATCTATGCAACATTTTGACTAAAGAACCACCATTACATGTTATGTAGACCACAAGGAAGTCTTTTATATTTAGAAAAGTTATAATAATATGACTTCTTTAATGCGCCCTATAATCCGGTGTGCTTTATATACGAAAAAATATAAAAAATAGACCATTCATCGGCAGTGCACCTTATAATCCGGTGCGCCCTATGGGCCGGAAAATACGGTAATAGGTTTGCATGCATGTACTTGGCTTAAAAGTGCTGTTTACAGACGATAGGCTGCTATCCTGGTCCAACAATGTCAGCTATACGCCCCAGCTACCAGACCCAGAAGCACCATTTACAAGAATTATAATAAAATCAAAAAAAGCGACACTTTGTACAAAAGTTCAAATCTAAGTCCTAAAACCAATGAAAGATTCTATTCCCTTGTACAATCATGCACTACACACTCAACGTGGCATACACCTCAATGACACGGCACAAAACGAGACAGAATGTCGACCGTAACCTTATTTGTACCTTGACATACAAATAATACCGTATCCACTTGAAAATCAACAATGGCACACAGCGCCTGCCCTTTAAGACACCCATAAATTTAAAATGAGTTACTTCAACATGAGGAGCAGATTGTTTTTTTTTAGCAAGATTAACATTTCAACCTTCTCTGCTGTCTGCTCCTTCTTTCATGGATAAAAATGGAGGCTATTTTCTCGCACTTTGCTGAAGGTGCACAAAAATCTTTTCTAAACAGCGACGGACCGAATGGCTTTCTTTTCAGCACTCATGACTCTGCCTGCGTACAAATTATAGTCGGCCACTTATCTCTTCTATGCATGTTTAATAACTCCACACAGCCCAGATGACAACGGCGCTAGGCAAGCTAATGTGTTAGCTAGCTACACTGTTAGCTAGTGAAGTGTATTTCTGGTCTTGTCGTCCCCGTCCGGACAGAAGGATGACACGGCAGTGCGGCTGGATCAAAAGAGACGTCGGAGACGCTTTACTGAATCAAAATGAATACAAGCGAGCCTCATTAAACAGGTCTGCAGTACCTGGAGGAACCTAGGTCAAAAAAATGAAGGACTCTTAACCTGGAGAAGCCAAACCATCAGTTTTATATTCCTTATTTCTCTGTCTGGGCGTGTGTTCGTGTGTAGTGACTGGAAAACAACTCAAATGTTGGCGTTGAGCTAGACAGGTAGTCTTTTCTCAAGGATAAGGTTATCACTTTTGCATTCCGAAGTCCCAATTAGGGCCTCTCTTCCTACGAGAAGTGATCCAATCCACCTGAGAATGTCAAACTAAGAGTCCTTATCTATTTATGTGCTCAAATTGAAATAACGCTATTTACTTAAACTTGGTGGTTTGCTTTCTCCAAGGTGAATGTAAACATTCACCATATGTCAAACATAATATGAGTTAATCAATTCACTTCAGTAGCTACAGTGTTATGTTCACCTATAAAAATGAAAGTCAAAGCTGAGAATGACGTCACAGTCGAGATATTAGCGCTCCGTTTATAAGGTGTGATATCAAGAGGGCCACAGCTACAATAGCTATTCTTGCGCTTGCCTTGTCTGAATATAAACAACCTCCGGACAAATGTGCAGTCTATTTCCAACCTTTAAACACAGTAGCGGGCCTCATCCGTGACAACAACGACATGGGCTACAGGGAGGAGGTGAAAGATCTGGTTGACTGGTGCAGAACCAACAACCTGGTCCTGAACATCGACAAGACCAAGGAGATCATCGTCGACTTCAGGAAGCACCAGTCCAGCCACGCTCCACTCTTCATCAACGGCACAGCAGTGGAGATGGTAAGCAGCACCAAGTTCCTGGGGGTGCAGATAACTGACAATATGACCTGGTCCCTACACTCTTGTAAAAAGAGCTCGGCAGCGCATGCACTTTTTGCGTCGGATGAAAAGAGCCCAGCTCCCTCCCAACATTCTACAGAGGCACTATAGAGAGCCTACTGACCAACTGCATCTCTGTCTGGACTGGAGCCTGCAGTGCCTCAGACTGGAAGTCTCTGCAGAGAGTGGTGAGGACGGCGGAAAAGATCATCAGGACTCCTCTTCCTCCTATCCGGGAAATCGCAAAAAGCCGCTGCCTGACCAGGGCTCAGAAAATCTGCAGAGACTCCTCTCACCCCAACCAAGGGCCGTTGTCACTGCTGGACTCTAGAAAGCCTCCGTAGCAGAACCTCCAGGTTCTGTAACAGCTTCTTCCCTCAGGCCATAAGACTCTTGAACGCATTAAAATAATCCCCTTAATTCCCCCCAAAAAACAGATTAACTGGCTGGAATATAAAGACAATATAACATACATCCATAAACGTGGATGCATATGCAAAAGTGCAATATATTTATCTGTACAATAATCTATTTATTTATATCTGCCCCTTATTGCTCTTTTATCCTGCTCTACAACGAGCTAATGCAACAAAAATCTGTTCTTATCTGTACTGTAAAGTTCAAATTTGAATGACAGTAAAAGGAAGTCTAAGTCTAACATGACGCATGTTCCATTAATAAGACGAGGCTGTAGCTAGCGCCACTCTAATACCTCTGTTGGAAGGAAGTATGAAGAACTGTGCATGATCGGCCTGACAAAGGACTCAATGCAGGATTAAATGGTATCTTAGTACCAACATGATGTTGTGCGTGTTTAGTAAAGAGCACCACGCTCCACAATGGAGATAAAAATATTTGTGTCAAAACAACAAGAATGACTTGATAAGCTGTTTTCATCCCTCTGCATAAAAGCCACGACACATTAATCTCGGCCCGTCGTGACGCCAGTGGGATTTGTCCGAAAGAAAAAAAAGCGAGCAGTATCCATTGCCCTCCTGAGCGGCGCGTTCCCGATGTTTGTCGAGCTTCATTAATCTCTTCATTCGCCGCCGAGTCCTTGAAATACTTTCCACCGCCAGTCCTCCGAGGCGTTCGGAACGTATCGGAGCGGGCCCCGGGAGAAAAGATTGATTTTCCCATTATGACTTGAAGTAGCATATTTATTGATCGCGCGGTGGGCTGGGGCAGGGAATAGGTAGGGTTTGAGGTCATGCGGGGCGTGCGCTTATGCGGGTCGCTGAAAGGTCACAAGTAGGGATGTCCGATAAGGGCTTTTTGCCGATATCCGATATTCCGATATTGTCCAACTCTTTAATTACCGATATCAACCGATACCGATATATACAGTCGTGGAATTAACACATTATGATGCCTAATTTGAAAATAAAGTTCCTTTAAAAAAAATTTAATAAAATAAAATAGGATAAGTAATATAAAAACATTTTCTTGAATAAAAAAGAAAGTAAAATAATATAAAAACAGTTACATAGACACTAGTAATTAATGAAAATTAGTCAAATTAACTGTTAAAGGTTAGTACTATTAGTGGATCAGCAGCACGCACAATAATAATAATACCTGGGATTTATAGAACGCTTTTCTAAGTACCCAAAGTCGCTTTACATGTAGAACCCATCATTCATTCACACCTGGTGGTGGTAAGCTACTTTCATAGCCACAGCTGCCCTGGGGTAGACTGACGGAAGCGTGGCTGCAATGATATCTTACATTTATATCAAAGTCACCAATTAATCAAGTGTTCAAATTGAGCGGACCTCTAACATTTCCCCTGCAACCTGGTGTGCTGTCAGTGAGAGATGTTTGGAGAAAGCAATACAGTATTATTACTGACCAAAGTGCAGATTTGACCGTTATCAGTTCAATACGGTTGATTGGTGGTGAGTGTTTTGTCACGGCAGAGTGGATACGCAGAAGAAAAGCCATCGGTCAGTCCTCGGTTGCTCATTTCCTAGGAAAATCAATTGGTTTTATCGCTGAAAATGAGTCAATTCTCCTGTAGCGTTTCCAGGTAAATCAGCACCAATGTCTTTTTTTGTTGCTTTCCGCGTGGAAGTGTTGCCAATCGACAAGGCTGACCTTTCAGGAAACTGAGAATCCTGACAAGATGAAGCTATCGCGCGGCTTTATTAGCTTTATTGAACAAGCTGCAGAGCGGCTTCATCCAGGAAAAAGCTTGGTAGGCGCCGAGCCGCCAACAGCCACTTCAGTAACGTGCCTCGACTTATTGCGGTAGCGACTGTGGGCCAGTTAGCATTTGAGCCCCCTTCTGTTCGCCGCTTCACTTTGCCAGGTGGAACAGTTCAAAAGACGAATCAAAGACTCTGTAACAGTGCACTGTAACTTCCTACGCATCAATCGGCAGCTTTGTACCATCTGAAAACCATTGCCAAAATCAGAGGACTAATGTCTAGATCAGATTTAGGAAGATTATTCCATGCCTTGGTCTCCAGTAGGTTAGACTACTCACCTTCTCACTGGGCTCTCTAAAGGAGATGTAAAGCAGCTGCAGAATATCCAGAATGCTGCTGCTCGAGTCCTGACTAGAACCAGGAAATATGATCACATTAATCCAGTGCTTAGGTTACTGCACTGGCTTCCTGTTGGCCAGAGAGTAGACTTCAAAACAGCTTTGCTTGTGTACGAGTATTTTCATGGTCAAAGTACATCTCTGACGTGTTAGAATCATATGGACTATTTTGAGCTCTGAGAACCTCAGGGAGTGGTCTCCTGCTGGTGCCAAGAGTCAGGACCAAACATGGTTTCACTTTTATGCTCCTAAAATCTGGAATAGACTTCCTGAAGATGTGAGACAGGCCTCAACATTGGCTATGTGCAAAAACAGCCTAAAAACTAGAACTGAAAGTGTTTTATCGACACTATTTGATTGATTTGATTTAAATTCGTTATGATTGTTTTATTATATATATGTTTTGACCTGCTCAGAGGCCTTGTGGTTAGAGTGTCCGCCCTGAGATCGGTAGTTTGTGAGTTCAAACCTGGACGAGTCATACCAAAGACTATAAAAATGGGACCCATTACCTCCCTGCTTGGCACTCAGCATCAAGTGTTGGAATTGGAGATTAAATCACAAATGATTCCAGAGCGCGGCCACTGCTGCTGCTCACTGCTCCCCTCACCATCTCAGGGGATGGGTCAAATGCAGAGAGTAATTTCACCACACCAAGTGTGTGTGTGTCACTATCAGTGGTACCTTTAACTTTAACTTTTAGTGATGATTGTGTTTTTTTATTTTGATTTGAAAGATGAATTTATATCTTTATTTTTGCCTTGTTTTAATTTTCTGTAAAGCACTTTGAATTGCCTTGTGTACGAATTGTGCTCCATATAAAATTGCCTTGAAAACTTGCCTACTGACTAGGAATGGACCGATACAGTGCCAGTTACTGATACATGGGAATCGATACCGGTACTCAACAATCCCAATTATTGGTACTTCTATGTGTGTGCATGTGGTAATACATGTTCATTTGTTCAAAAATACAGTAAAATAGAATTTTCTTAAAACTAGCATTGACAATGGTAATTGTGCTGGTCCAGTTGTTATATCTTTTTTTATTATATTTATAGGTCTCGTTGCATTAATTTCAGTTTGTCCAAACCTCATGCGTGGACAGCACCTTTTAGCTCTTATTTTCAAAATTGTGTACAGTACTGAATTGGGGTCTTATGGCCGCTTATGTGGACACTTACACTGCCATCTGGTGGTTTCAGAAGAGTATAACATACAATGGAATTTGAAAAAAAAAAGGGTAAAAATAAGAGTTAGCATGTCACTAAACATGAAGTACACATTTGTGTACTTATGGACTAAGTACATCATATCAAAAGATGATTCTTAGTTTTTATTCTAATTAGGGTCCAATAAGCCCAAATAGCAAAGAGAAATAAAAAAAAAGCATGTAAACAAACAGCTTTGGCCTGAAGAGGATAAGGTGTGTTGCCGCAGGTGTGCCAGTCTTGTGTTTTGTTGAACCCTACAAAGTGTTTAAAATGTAAAATTAGGACTTGTTTCACACCAGCTGTTTGATCGTAATGTGCATTTTCATCGCAATGTAAATTGCTACTGCTAATCAGCAGCATCAATCAATCAATCAATCAATTCCTTTATTGTCATTGTCATAATAACACTTAAGTCATACATGTCAACGAGATTTTGTTTGAGCTTTGTCCAGCGGCATAGAAACTGCATTGAAGTGCAGGTTGACCATAGTTTACAGTTTAGCATTGTCAGGAAGATGGCGAATAGAGGGGGCGTGGGGGTGGGAACAGTCAGATGTCTGATGGGTGTTACGTTGATGTTGCAGCAATGCAATGTCCAGAGCACAATTATTGAGGTGGTGAAGAGTGAGGTAATGAGATGGCCTGGGGCAGCAAAGGGGCAGGCTGTTCATTTAGCAGTCTCACAGCCTGGGGATACAGACTGTGGGACATTCTGGTGGTCCTGGCGCGAATCGATCTATACCTCCTTCCAGAGGGTAGCAGGTTGAAGAGGCCATGTGCTGGGTGGTATCTGTCCTTCAGGATGTTGTGTACTCGCTTTAGGCAGCGAGTTGTGTACATGGCACTCATCTCTGGGAGTATCGTCCTTGTAATTTTCCCCGCCGCTTTAACCACTCGCTGGAGGGCCTGTTGGTTTGCTTTAGTGCAGCTAGCAAACCACACTAAAAAGCCGTAAGTGAGGACACTGCTGATGACACAGTTGTAAAAGTTTACCATTGATTTATGCTGAATGTTTGCGCATTTTAGTTTCCTCAAAAAAAAAAGACGTTGTTGGGCCTTTCCGACTGTAGAAGCAGTGTTAATGTCCCAGCATAGATCTTCTGTTATGTTCACCCCTAAGAATTTGAAATGCTTGACCCTTTCTACTAGATTGTTATTAATTAAAAGTGGAGGGTGTTTGTTCTGCCCTTTCCTGCGGAAGTCTACAATTAGTTCTTTGGTTTTGTTAGTGTTAAGAACCAAGTTGTTGTTAGCACACCATAAAGCCAGCTGTTGGACCTCTGCATTGTATGCTGTCTCATCATTGTTGCTGATGAGCCCAAGTACCGTGGTGTCGTCGGCATATTTGACAGTGAGATTGGATGTTGAAGAGGGTATGCAGTCATGTGTGAAGAGGGTGAAGAGCACAGGGCTTAGCACACAACCCTGTGGAGCACCGGTGTTGATGGTGAGCGTGGCAGAAATGTGCTCGCCTATTTTCACATACTGTGTGCGATTCGTTAAAAAGTCATAGCATGCATATAAATTAGCATAAAGCTAGAGTGTATTGAAAAGTGGAACCTTATTTTTTGTTATATTGTTCGCTTTCTATCAGGCATGCTTGCTTTGTCGGCATAGAAAATTGCAACTTTACCTAGAGACCTGTTTGCCCACACTCAGCCAGTGCCGAGTCTGCAACCGGACGTCACCGTGATGTCACGTGCAACAAAAGCATGGGAACAAAATACCTTTTTCATTTACATGAATCAGTACCTGGTAGTACAGATGGAATTTGGTCAGTACGTGTAAAAGTCCCGAATTCCGTACCCATTGCTAATGCTGACCATGCTGTAAAAAAATGTAGTGTACCTCAAAATTTAGGACAATATCAAGCACGTCACTAAGGTTATTACCCAGTTCAGCAGTATAGCTATCATGTTCCAGTGTGTGTATTACAAAGTAATAAACAGTGTCTCCTGTAGTATGCAACACAGTAGAGGACATGTTTTCTGGAAATAATCCTGTGCACAACCCAAAGTACGACCCAGTGCATAATTCAGTGCATCAGTCTGTGCTTCGCATCGCGTGTGGACGTCAGTCAGTGCACAGCCAAATGTAGAGCAGCCAGTCCTTCCTTCAGTTTGAAACATTGAAGGATCAGTGCAGTCCTCTAAAAGTGCTTCATCCGGGACATTTTTCAGTGTTTTATTTAGTGCAGGGGTCACCAAACTTTTTGACTCGAGTGCCACATTGGGTTAAAAGAATTCCGGCGGGGCCTGGGCTATCTATTTGTGTGTATAAATGTGTATTAGGGTTGTCCCGATACCAATATTATGGTAACGGTACCAAAACATATTTCGATACTTTTCGATACTTTTCCAAATAAAGGGGACCACAAAAAAATCAATTTTAACAAAAAACAGTACGGTACATTAAACATTTTTCTTATTGCAATCGAAGAACAATTTTGGCCTTAAATAAAATAGTGAACATACTAGACAACAAAAATCTCCTTCCACGTCTGTCCCTGACACCCGCATTTTAGGCTGGCCGCTCTGGAAACACTCTGTGGAAACGCTCCACACCCACACTGCTTGGTGCCTCGTCCGAGCTGCTGTGATTACCATAGTAACTAATTAGATTACCATAGTAACTAGTATATCATGCAAAAGCACAGACTCCAACCATCGAAATACTTTGTATAGTTCAAGACTTACGGTTTTGATTTGATTTTTGATTTTTATTAAGGATCCCCATTAGCTGGTTGCCTCAACAACCCACTAGTCTTCCTGGGGTCCACAATTCAATACAATTACAAGTAAAAGCATATAATTATAACTACACAATACAGAAAAAATAAATAATAATAAAAGCATCAATAAAAAAACAAGCAAACAAATTACAGTCACAGAATAATAATTACCATATAAATATAACTACACGGTATAAAACCAAACAAATCATCAATGAGCAAACTCATTTAAAGACTCAGATAAAATATTACTCTCTTTTTAAAAAACTGTTTACTTACGGTCATTAGAAAACACCACTCCACATCATAATGGCAGCTACAGTTTCCATCTTAAACATCTAAAAAAATATATTTGGGAATGTCCGGCGGGCCAGATAGAAAAGCTTAACGGTCAGCATGCGGGCCACGGGCCTTAATTTGGCCCAGGTCTGGTTTATGATCTGCAATAAATTTACAGGGAGCAGGGAAGCAAGGAAGCAGCAGACCTCTCGATGACGTAAGCATATGCACAGGTGGTAGTGATCACGACGCTGCTTTATATAGTCGGTCTGCGTTAGCGCTTATAATAACAATATTACTAATACTTAGTTAATATTCAAGTCACGAAATGTAAATAGGGAATTGTTGGCACTTTTTGGATGGTTATTTATTGGGCTTTATGGGTGAAATAGAGGAGCCCCCCCCCCCCCCCCCCCCCTCAAAAGAACTCAGCACAGATCTAAAAAAACGAATCATTGACTTGAGCAAGTCCGGAAAGTCACTTGGAGCCATTTCAAAGCAGCTTAAGGTCCCAAGAGCAACTGTGCAGACAATTGTTCGTAAGTATAAAGTGCATGGCACAGTTTTGTCACTGCCACGATCAGGAAGAAAACGCAAGCTATCACCTGCTGCTGAGAGTCAACCGAGAACCACCAAAAAGCAGGTCTGCAATGAATTGGAAGCTGCTGGAACACAGGTGTCAGTGTCCACAGTCAAGCGTGTTTTGCATCGTCATGGTTTGAGAGGCTATCATGCAAGAAGGAAGCCCTTCCTCCAGAAGCCACACATTAAGGCTCGTCTAAAGTTTGCTGCTGATCACATGGACAAAGGTAAGACCTTCTGGAGGAAAGTTCTGTGGTCAGATGAAACAAAAATGGAGCTGTTTGGCCACAATACCCAGCAATATGTTTGGAGGAGAAAAGGTGAGGCCTTTAATCCCAGGAACACCATTCCTACCGTCAAGCATGGTGGTGGTAGTATTATGCTCTGGGCCTGTTTTGCTTCTCATTGTCTCATGTCGTTGTGGCTTGTGCAGCCCTTTGAGACACTCGTGATTTAGGGCTATATAAAGTAAACTTTGATTGATTGAATATTTAGAATGCATTAAAAAAAATCCATCGGTCCTGTCTTTCACAATGATTGTGAACAACAGGCAAAATTCCAAGAAAAGCGCAGCTCTACTTTCAATGCGTAGCTTGTATTTACCCCTCCCTTGCATCAGCCGGTGTATTATTCATGTAGGAGTGCATCATCCTCTGTATTTTGCAGTGCGTCATCCATGGTATCACCAATGCAGTGCGTCACTAATCCATGACACCCAAACTGTTTTTCCAAGTCCGAACAGGTGTTCCGTTCCGCAGGTCGGGGCGTACCTGAACCCGGACTAATTGAGCGAGTGTAAGGGAGTCGCACCTCCCGCGTGTCGTCCAGTAAATACACACCCTCCAGGTCACACATGAACCTTTTCTGACGCCTCTTCAATAATCCCCATTGATCTGTTGACTTCCCCTGCAGGCTTCTCTCAGCATGCAGACTCCATCTTGCGCGCAGGCACACTCAGCTTGAACTGGCCTTTACCGCAAAGAAAATAAAAAAGGGGCTCTCACAAAGACATTTGCATACTAAAGCGATATTATTGGTCGGGGTGACACCGCCGACTTGGAAAAACCGCTCCTTCACTCCCAAAGCCCCCGAAAGTTTCTGTCAGTGATTGACGCAAGAAAGGAGACTTTGCTCCCAGAAAAAGGATTTCAAATATCCGAAAGCAACAGAAAACAATCTTTATAATCCCTGAATCATAATTGCCAATTTAAGCACTACATAAAGTATCAACCCCACAATCCCAGCATGCACAAGGCACTTTGTCCGCGCCGGGTTTATTTTAGCACCAAAAAAAAAAACCTTGTGGGTAGTTTCTTTCATCGCATGACTTTTTTTTTTGCAGCCTTTATGTGCACTTTGGAAAACACCCTGCAAAATGTCCTTCCTGCTTATTAGTCTGAAAATTAAGTCGTGTAAGTATTAGTGCGCCATAAATACTTGTATTTCTATCTTCTGGTAAAGCTTCGGGTTAAATTTTTGACCACTCCTCTTGACAAAAATGATGCAGTTCAGCTAAATTTGTTGGTTTTCTGACATGGACTTGTTTCTTCAGCATTGTCCACAGGACTTTGGGAAGGCCATTCTAAAACCTTCATAGTAGCCTGATTTAGCCATTCCTTTACCACTTTTTACCTGTGTTTGGGGTCATTGTCCTGTGGGAACACCCAACTGCGCCCGAGACCCAACCTACGGGCTGATGATTTTAAGTTGTCCTGAAAAATTTGGAGGTAATCCTCCTTTTTCATTGTCCCGTTTAGCACCAGTTTCATTGGCAGCAAAACAGGCCCAGAGCTTAATACTACCACCACCATGCTTGACGGTAGGTATGGTGTTCCTGGGATTAAAGGCCTCACCTTTTCTCCTCCAGACAGCTCAATTTTTGTTTCATCTGACCAAAGAACTTTCCTCCAGAAGGTCTTATCTTTGTCCATGTGATGTCAGATGACACAAAAATTGAGCTGTTTGGCCACAATACCCAGCAATATGTTTGGAGGAGAAAAGGTGAGGCCTTTAATCCCAGGAACATAATTTCTACCGTCAAGCATAGTGGTGGTAGTATTATGCTCTGGGCCTGTTTTGCTGCCAATGGAACTGGTGTTCCAACAGGACAATGACCCCAAACACACGTCAAAAGTGGTAAAGGATATGGCTAAATCAGGCTAGAATGAAGGTTTTAGAATGGCCTTCCCAAAGTCCTGACTTAAACGTGTGGACAATGCTGAAGAAACAAGTCTATGTAAGAAAACCAACATATTTAGTTGAACTGCACAAATTTTGTCAAGAGGAGTGGTCAAAAATTCCAGCAGAAGCTTGTGGATGGCTACCAAAAGTGCCTTATTGCAGTGAAACTTGCCAAGGGACATGTAAGCAAATATTAACATTGCTGTATGTATACTTTTGACCCAGCACATTTGCTCATATTTCCAGTAGACCCATAATAAATTCATAAAAGAAGCAAACTTCATGAATGTTTTTTTGTGACCAACAAGTATGTGCTCCAATCCCTCTATCACAAAAAAATAAGAGTTGTGGAAATGATTGGAAACTCAAGACAGCCATGATATTATGTTCTTTACAAGTGTATGTACACTTTTGACCGCGACTGCATGTGCAGAAGAAAAAATTGCAGGGATACATAATGTTTTACTTGCAGTTACCTGCAGCTTTTATGCGACTGTTGAGAATTTGTAATTAAAGTGTTAAATCTCGCTCAAACCTGATGTCAGGAGTAGGCATGTTGAGAGAAATCACAAGCCTAAAGTGCCTCTGCCGCCTGTCAAGGCTGCTAAATGAACTCTGTGGCTCCTCCATCCACCTGTGTCGCCATTCAGGCCCACAAATCAAATCATATTATATTGTCATTTTCCATCCTTGCCTCTCCATCCTCCTCCCCGCCATCACTCTCCCCGCTGTCATCAACATGCCTCACGGAAGAAGAAGAAGAAAAAGAAAAAAAGCATGAGATGAAATGAGAGTCAAAGGTTTGGGAATTTTCCCATTCCTGACGTGTAATCCCATCAGATCATCAGATCAGCTGGAGATGTCCGCCTCGGCAAAGGTTCCTCGGGCCACCCGGAGCTTCGAGGCCCGTCCAATTTGAACATTTTTTTTATTTATTTTTTTTTGCTGGCCTAATAGCGTCTGTGTTTTTGTCCCATCAAGTGGAATAACATTTCCATGTCACCGCGGCGGGAAAGATTCCCGGCGTCGGCTCGGGTCACGATGACCTGCTTCCATTTGCGATGTGTCATGTTCACCACCAAAGGTAATGGCCTCCTTCTTTGAAAAAGGGAGCACACAGAAACCGTACATTCGCACAAACACACAAAATACAATTTTTTTGTTTTGTTTCCAGGGTGGTTGATCGTTATGACATGTGCGGGCGTCTCTTGAAACAGTACTGAAAAATCACCACTAAAACACTGCAAAAAGTAAGTGTTCAAAAACAAGAAAAAAAATACAAAAATGTGGGTTATTTTACTTGAACTAAGCAAAATGATCTGCCAATAGAACAAGAAAATTTGGCTTGTCAAGACTTTCCAAAACAAGTAAAATTAGCTCACCTCAATTAACCCAAAATTACCTTAAAATAAGTATATTCTCACTAATAACAAGTGCACTTTTCTTGGTAGAAAAAACAAATATGAGACCTTTTTTCTCAATATGTTGAAAAATATTCTTAAATTAAGTACATGCTAGTGCCATTATCTTGACATAATGATATGCGCTCGGCATTACATTTCTTGCATTTTCCCATCGATAACATGACATCATCGCGCCAAGTGCGTGCTCTTTCAGTCAATTAGTGCGCATGGAATATATATATGTATATATATATATATATATATATATATATATATATATTTACATTCCGGGCCCCGACCAAATTCTTTTTAAATTGTAATTTTGAATAATTTTTCTGAATGTGCATGTTCAAAATTGTTTGAAATGTCACATGTTAAATGTTTAAATATTAACTGTCAGTTTACTGTACTGTGCCAACTGTACTACTATATGAGTACGTATGTTCTATTGTTTCATTGAAAATAAAACAGCAAAGTCCAAGTCCATTTGGCTGTCATCTGTTTTAATTATGAGACACAATTGTGTCAAATTCATGATTTTTTTTTTTTATGCTTGAAATAAGAAATTATTACTTTGAAAAATCAGTTTTATACTTGTGAGTGTTGATGACACATCTTTGCAACAGTTGATATTCTAGTTTCAAACATGTTTTAGTCAATATAGGTCATCAAATCTCATCAATCATTTAGGACCAAAACCCTTAAAACAAGTAAAACACTCTAACATAAAATCTGCTTAGTGAGAAGAATTATCTTATCAGACAGAAAATAATCACATATCACCCTTATTTGAGATTTATAATCTTACTTAGATTTCAGTTTTTGCAGTGCAACTACCTCATTAGAGAAATTAAAACTTAGATCAAAGTTGTCAAAATGGAGACACTATTATGATGGCCGGCTGTCAAATATATCGATTTATTTTTTTCCACAAATTGTGACAGTCGAGAAGAATGATTCCTGCCCAGGTCTATCAGTCTTAAACATTCTTACATCCATTCTTAAAATATGTAGACATTCCCGTCTTTATTCATGCTCGAGCGATACATAAAGGTAAGACATATTATCTGGCGTTTTGTCTCGCAATATCATGCAAAAGCTACTTTTCTTACCTTCTGGTACCTGCTGATCTGTATTTGGGATCTGCATAAGTCCTGGAAATGTGCCGTGCTCGGTGGCAGCAGTGATAAAAACTAATCAACAGGCTGATCGTTCAAACATGGCACCGGTGTGCATGGAAATGGTAGTGACCAGGCTGAAAAAATAAGTACCGCAAATTCCGGAATATAAGCGGCTACGTTTTTCCTACGTTTTGTACACTGCGGCTAATAAAACGGTGCTAATTTAAAGTTAAAGTCCCAACGATAGTCACACACACACACACACACACAAATAAGTCTGGTGAAATTATTCTCTGCATTTGACCCATCCCCATGTTCACCCCCTGGGAGGTGAGGGGAGCAGTGAGCCGCAGCGGTGGCCGGGCTCGGGAATAGTTTTGGTGATTTAACCCCGAATTCCAACCCTTGATGCTGAGTGCCAAGCAGGGAGGCAATGGGTCCCATTTGGTATCGTTTTTGGTATGACTCGGCTGGGGTTTGAACTCAAGACCACAAGACCAATGAGAAGGTATTTTTATTTTATTTATTTAAACATATAGGTTTTTCCTCGCTGATGGCCTTAATGCAAATATTTTTTCTTTTTTTTTTAACAAAAAGCAAAGACACTGAAACGTTTAGCCTGCTTTCAATCGTAAGTACTAGTGCCGTTCCGTCTTCTAGCCGTCCATAGCGTTCTACTCGTGTGGATTCTTCATTCATAATTTCAAGCAACGTTTTGTAATTTTTACAACACAACTAAAATAATTCATGCTCACTAAACCGTCCCATGTGTGATGTCTGTAGGAGTGTTTTCACGGATATTTGTACGTGCTATCATAATGTAATGAAGCGAGCGCCGTTACCATTAGCTCATATGCTAACACGTTTACGAGTGTTGGTGATAGTATTATTAACTTACAATGCCATTATTTTTGTATTTTTTCCGTTCCACAAATTCCTCAATAAAATCACCAAAATGTCACTCTGGACTTATTGAGTGTGTTTAGCTGATTGGAGAACTAACTTCCGCAGCTAGTGGGTCCATGATGATGACTTATGTTTTGTTTGATCAGCCGTTTTACTGCTGTGTTACAGACACCATTTGGAAACAATTAAGGAATGTAAATAAACATTTACCGGTACAATATATTTCTGTGTAAATAATTCATTCGACAACATATATGTCTGTGGCTTATAGTCAGCTATTTTTTTCTTCTAAAATCTAGTGGATGCGGCTTATATCCCGGTGTGCTCCATAGCCCGGAATAAACGGTAGCTATTGATGCCTTATTTCGGTGCTAAATGAATGCAGAATTTAGCACCTGCAACAAGGTGATGAGTTAGGATTTTGTAAGTGTCGTATTTTCCGGACCATAGGGCGCACCAGATTATAAGGCGCACTGCCGATGAATGGTCTATTTTCGATCTTTTTTCATATATAAGGATTATAGGGCGCATTAAAGGAGTCATGTTATTTTATTTTTTTTCTAAATGTAAAAGACTTCCTTGTGGTCTACATAACATGTAATGGTGGCTATTTTCTTACAGATCATCTTCAAGCCGCTTTCTGACAGTCGCTTCCGGATGCGGCGTTTTGTGGGCGGTCTTATTTACATGGCTCATCCTGGGGTAGCGTCTTCTCCCCGTTATCTTTGTTGTAGCGGTGTAGCGTGCAAGGACGGGAGTGGCAGAAGTGTCAAAAGATGGCGCTAACTGTTTTAATGACATTCAGACTTTAGCGACCGGAACTCTCTAATAACTAAAGTTCCTTGGGTGAACAATGTAAACTCACTACACCGGTATGTTTTAGCGCTTTCATGGCGAGTTTACTGACAGATATGAGTAAGGACTTTACACTACTTTATATTAGAAATGGCAACAGCGGAGGATGAATGTCACATAACAAGAAGATAGAGAAAAAGAAGAAGCTTATCCACTACGGTGTCGACACGGACTACAAAGGCGGACGCGCGCAATTTTTGAGGATTTTTGCAAATCCCAAATACAGATCATCAGGTACCAGAAGGTAAGAAAAGTTGCTTTTGCATAATATTGCCAATCAAAACGGCAGATAATGTCTTACCTTATACACACACCATAATAATACTCCTATGTTTATTGCGCCGACAATCCATCAAGCGGTGTGGCTTCATAGCTCACCAAAGTCGTACTAAATATACCTTTGAGCGCCGTGTGTAATGTTCTATATTTTCAATGGAACATATAAAGTGTTGGTGTTGTTTACTTGAGTCATATTGCCATCTTATTGCAATCTAGACATATCTCTTATGTTTGACTGCCATCTACTGGTCACACTTATCATTACACCATGTACCAAATAAAATTGCTTCGAGGTAAGTAAGCAAAACCAGAATTATTCCGTACATTAGGCGGACCGGGTTATAAGGCGCACTGTCGAGTTTTGAGGGAAAAAAAGGATTTTAAGTGCGCCTTATAGTCCGGAAAATAGGGTAATGTAACCTCTCTTTTGAAACTTTATTGCCGGCCTTAAAACGCTTCTCTCATAATACCACGTAGCCACAACAACAACAGTGACTTCCTCACTATGCAATGGTCACGGTGAGTACGGTTGCATTCACAAACCTCAGGAATTATGAGTACCGACAAGTGTATTTTGGCACGTTTTCCATATTCTGTATTTCTGCAATATTTATGACAATTTGTTGTGGATTGTATTTTTTTATTTTGGAATGTATTACTCAGCTGGTTCGGCCCTCTGCCTATATCTCATTTCCCACTGAGACGCGAACCCTGCTCGTCCGCATGAGAGTCAACCTTGCTGACCGCCCAGGCTGGCTAACTCGGCGGCCAGCACACCCTTCAAGTAATTTGTCACTGGTATCGGTTAAAATTTAAACAATACCCATCCCTACTTTAACTCAGTAGGAGAAGTACATGCCATCCATTAATCCCCCAACCACGCATCCAAACACGTTAATAGCCACTGACCAGCATGGCTGTTAGGACGTCTGGTAGTGAGGTTTCCTTATTGCACAGCTAAGCTCGTTGGCCCTGGGAAGCACACGCAGCCTTCCCAGTGAGCAGGTACACAGTTTGATGGCATGGAGAAGAGAATCGGAGAGTCTGTTGGTTGTGCTCCGAGGAAGGAGCAGCCTATTACTGAACGTGATTTTCTGCGAACTGGAATAAGCGGTAGAAAATGGATGGATGGATGTATGGATGATGACAGCCTGCAGAGGGCGGCTGGCATCATCAATGACGGCTCGCAGCTTGTTCATCAGACCTCCTCCGTGCAACTGTCACCAGGGAGTTCATCTCCACACCAGTCACAGAAAGGTCTCTGTTAGCTTGTCCGACCTAAAGGAGTTCATTAGTGTAGTGGAATTATGTAACGGGTTGCTAAGCAAGCAGTCGTAGGCAAGTATTACTTGTGCTTGCCTTGGGGAGACAATCTCTCACCTCCTACCTCTTCACTCCGGCTATCAGTTCAAGAGTACGACATCGAGTAGAGTGAGTGTTTTCTCTCAGGGCGCCATACAATGGTAACACAAATTGAATACAGCACAGTTGATTGTATTAGGTCCCCATGGCAGTCCCCAACTAGCATGTTGGCTCCACTGGCAAAGACCCGGGAACCCACAGCACGTAGGAAAGTGAGGATTAAAGTCAAGCCACAGTCAGCTTTTATTGGATCAGGGACGGGAGGCTCCCACAGGTGGAAAATGGATTATTTCGCTATCGAAAAGCCGCGCTATAATCACGGGGACATAAAAACAAGGGGGTCGTTTTCACGCTGAAATATTAACGTCTGAAAAGAAGCAGGTAATAGCTGGAACTATAAAAGCCGTGCGGCAGGGTAGCGAGCCTGCTTGTGGTGCCTATAGAGATAAAGAGGTAGGCTGTGTTTATTCATGCTGAGACCCTTTGTCAACCCAGAGAACTAGGATGGCATTAGCATCTTACGCAAACAAGAAACAAGAGAGTCTGTATTAAACATAACATACAACAAACATCAGGAATTTGTTTGCATAAGCAAGCTCCTCTACTGCACGCAAAAGGGTGAACATTTGTCAACCCCTATTTCGTCATCAAACCCCGAAGTTTGACCCACCTTAGTTGAATTGACTTGAGTCTACTAAACAGCCACAGTGACGTTAGAGGCCTCAGCCGAATCGCCACCTTTAGGAGACTGACCAGCATGTAAAATAGTGCGCAAGATTGGTTGATAAACATGGGCGCCATTCAGTAAAATGTATTTCAGGGTCACGGGTGGGACTACCTGGAACTAAGGGAATTACAACTTCCATGGACAGTTTAGGGTACTCATAAAATGGGACTGGGAATTTCAAGGGCACTTTTTCCACCAGAATTGACCCCAAACGGTTTGGGGCTTAAAAGTCCAAGGTCTCAGATTGTCTGATACTCACATAAAAAGGACTTAAACCCTGAAAGTCCAGGGTTCAGCCAAAAGGGTCATCTAAAAAACTAACCAAATAGGACTGAACCCTCAAGGTCTGACATGTACCGAAAGAGTACGGGGGAGGGTACATTTTGGATCTTTTAGGACATCTCCTTCAGGGTACAAATGAGTACAATTTGGACCTGTTGGTCCTTCAGAAACTGGTTTACAGTTTTAAGTCCAAGCTGCTAAGGATATCTATTTTACAGTGGAACCTTGTTTTTTTGAAGACCTAATTCCAACAAACTTTTCGATTTACGAACCACAGATGGAATAGAAACACGTTTTTGTTGTACGAACATTGTCTCAGTGTACAAACGTTTTATCTACGCGTTGTGAGTCTTGCAATGCAGTCATTCAGTCAGCAGCTAGGGCACGGTGCTGCTGTTGGCTACAGTGCTATTTGCTTCTTTGTGTGCTTCTTAAGCATCTTTTAGCCTTTTCACAAAATGTTTCTAGTTTTGCTAAATCAATATGAATTAAAAAAACAAAAAAAAACAATGGACAAGTGATGCACAAATTCTAAAGAAGATTAACCAACAAGATAAAACAGGTTTTTATTCTTAATCATTGTAGCCACATAGCTGTTAACGTTAAGAAGTTTTGTGATAATCATTTGTGAGTGTGTGTCAGCAGGGTGGCTGAACAAGGACAGTTCAGCTAGCTGGTATGGCTTTGTATCAAATGGAAAGTTGATTCATCATCTCAGTTGTTATGTTTGTTTGACAGTACTGTGCTGAGAAAAAAAACAAATTGCGATTTCTCTCTCCAAAATTGCGATTCGATTTGCGATTTTTATATTTTATACATAAAAATGCATAAAACTGCCAAAATAACAAGTGAAGGAAGACATGTTACTTTTAGACTGTCAATATATTTTTGCCTTATGGCTGTTTGAAGTTTATTTCGGACATGTATACAGTTTTGATGTGTTACATCACATATTTTACATGTTTCCATTTACTCTTATAACGTGTGAAAAGGAGTAGAAAGAAGCAAAGCTTATTTAAACCTAAACCTTTTCCACTTCATAGCAATTACTAACACATATGTTCACCTCATGTTGCTGCACATTAGACAATATGCAATAAGTTACCGTACTTTAAAAAAATATTTAGTTTTAGGCAGACAGACTTAGATAAAAACTTTACAGTGTTTATAATGTAATGTAATCATTATATATATATATATATATATATATATATATATATATATATATATATATATATATATATATATATATATATATATATATATATATATATATATATATATATATATATATATATAATAATGCAAATAACCATTTAAAAGGATATAAACTTTTATTTGTTATTACTGTAGAATTGATAACCATTGTACTGTAATTGGAAGGTAAATCGCCTTTTTATCCTAAATAAATAAACAACAAATAAAATGGACTCATTTATGTAAGCAAACATTTTAGCTAAATAGATATTGAAACTCTTAAAGTGCTTTTTTTTTTTCCGAGCCGGAAAAATGAGGTTGGGCGTTGTCTCTTCGTTTATTGTCATCACGTGAACATAACGGCATTTCCGCTCGTTCGGCCGTGTTGATGGGCTCGTATTGCCCATCCGATTTGAAGCTGAATTATTCCCACTAGGGGACATTTGGCTTTATAATCTTATTTGGTCCCTCCTGATTTGTGTTACTTTGCGGCACTTCTCCCTGGCGGCTCTCGTCTCCGCCGAGACAAAGATTGTTAATGACTGCAAAGAGGGCTCACCCTGTTCATTTAATTCCACTGTTGAATAAAGGCGCTGCGGTGATGCGAGCACAGAGTAAGACGTCTTTCTATCTGTTTGAAGTGAGGGACGAACAAACGCGAGGCTCAGTTCTGATGGGCGAACATGGTTGTCACTCAAACGCCGGTGACGGAGGAGAAACAAAAAACTCAGCCTCTCGGGGTTAATTACCGCACTAATTAAAACCCTGGTGTCAATTTGATGTTGATTAATCGCGCAGCTTTAGTTCAAAGTTGACAAACTTTTACTAAAAATAGATTTTTTTTCGAAGCTGGAATTCATTATTCATATTTACATTGTTTCTTATGGATACATTTGCTTCAATATACAAACTTTTCAATTCTTGAACTTTGTTCCATTTACTGCTTGCATGTCTTCCAAAGCATTTCGACACAACACCATAGGGGACGCCACATCTATCATGACGTGTCCTAGTTTTGTCACAAGACTGTTTGGCGGCCAATGAAAGGTTGTTCGTGTCCCCCTTAAAAGCCCTCTATAGTCCAGACCTTTTGATTGCCAATTAGTCCTTGACCTTGCAAATCCCACATCACCCACCACTCACATTAGTCCCTGGGATAGGGTCAAAGCAGTCAGCAGCTGTGCGCCCTTGTGGATCGGACTGGTCCAATATGTCCAACGTATGATGATAATGGTGGCGGTCATAGCGGGTTTGAACCTCCGAGGGCTCCCTGTGAAGTCAAGGATGCTCTTCCTTGCCCGTTCCACCAGCGTCCATCACACTTTAGCGTCCGATAATTTAGCTTCCCAGACACAACCCACCCGTTTGGGTCCTTCTATGGCACCGTCAAGGAAGTATTGAATAACAAATAAAAGCAGGCAGTGGATTAGAGTGGGGTGGATTTATTTGGCAGCTGTCAGAGCCACTTTATATTAAGGCTACTTCACCACAGCGTCCACATAATGGGCAGTGACGCTGGTCATCAGATAAAGGCAATGACTGATAATGCATTAGCCTAAGCCCCGTTTCAGCCACACTAAACCAGCGTTTAAGATTCCCCCTCCTTGGATGATTTTTTACACGGGTAAGTGTGCCGTGTTTTTATTGAATCTCCGGCTCTTAGCTTTGTATGGACTCATTGATCGTTTACAAACTGAGTTCGGAGAGAGAAGTGACGCCAGAAAGACCGCGCCCCACACATGAAGTGACGTCAGAAAGAACACGCCACAGCCAGCTTCATAACAACCGGAGCTAACCCCTGGAAATATGGAGGCGAGTCATCCAGACATGCTCGTGTTTGTCCTTCTTCTACATGACGCTTGTGGAAATCACACATGAATACCTTAAGAGAAAGCGATTGCAGCTATTTGGGATACAACACTTCTCAGACGGCAAGAGAACTTTCGAATGTCGAGGTCAGCTGTGATTCTACATACCGAAAAACTTTGTCCATTTGTCGAAGGAGAGACAATGAGAATGCGGGCTCCCGTGGATGTGATAAAAAAAATAGGTAGCGTGTGCGTTGTATTACCTGGCCGTCGAGGGAAGACTACGGAAAACGGCGAATGCTTTTGGACTGGCAAAGCAGACTGTATCAGTTATTGTCCGCCATGTATGTCCCGGACCCAACGTCTAGGTCCAGAGTATATACAGTCACCAAAAAGGAATGGTCAATGAAGGTGAAGGCAAAAGAGTGAGGAGTGTCCTGACCAGATATCTAGATCCTTAGATTGATTGATGACAAATGTTCTTTATCACATTATGTACTTTCACGTGTCCATTAAAGATTTCATTAGTTTATGATGTTTTAGGTGTGATTCACTACAATAGGGCCCCACAGCACACTGGATTCCAGTTCATTGAAATACCACAACACTGGATATTGTTCAGATAAGTTACATTTTATGTAAAAGAACTTGCACACAAAGCAACACTGGAGGTGACTATGACATGCGCATTTTCCGCGCATGCGTACTAGGTTGTGTAGCGCCGGCGGACGGGGGGGGAGGGGTTCTTAAACAACCATTATGTGTGTGCGTGTAGGCAAGGTTAAGGTTAAGCGGGATTTACCCTGGATAACCTTAGCCTTAGTGCAGAAGGGGCCTTAGACATACACCGCAACCTCTAAAGGGCAAAAATAAGCAGTCAACTAGGAGTGGGAATCTTTGGCCACCTCACGATTCGATTACGATTAGGATTCAGGAGCTACGATTCGATTAAAAATTGATTATTGATGCATCTTCTATTTATGCATATTGATGCAGTTTTACGCTAATTTTCACTAAATGAGCGTTTATCACTTGCAACTTTTAAAAATGTGTAAAAATCAATTCCCGTCAGGTGTATTATATTAATGGAAATGTGTGCAAAACTGGAATATAAGTGCCCTGTACTAAAGGAGCTGGTCACATCTCTCTGTGAAGGGGCTTGCTTCAGTCAGCCAAATATTACAATGGTCTGCATTTTATTTACAGTAAATATATAGATTATCGAGGTTTACTAATCAATTTTATGCATCTAAAAATCTATTATTTAACCCCCTTCTGCAGTTAATTATAGCATTTTTCGGGCTAAAGACTGCACCGGTATTTGAGCCGTACCCACCAAACTTTAGAAGAAAGACACCTTTTACATATGTTAGCCGCAACAGACTATAAGCCGCAGATACACGAAAGATTTTGTAAATGTTTATCTACATAACTTAATTGCTTCCAAACTGTACAACAGCAGTAAAACGGCTGATCAAACAAAACAGAAGTTATGGTCATGGACTCTTTAATCAGCGAAACAGACTCAATAAATATTTGGTTACTTTTTAGTGACTTTACTGAAACAACATAAAACATATGTTTTATGTTAGTAAAAATTTAAAAAATTTAAAAATATCCTGAGGGAACTCTCCTGAAGGAATCAATAAAGTACTATCTATCTATATATATGACATTGTAAGTAAATAATACTAACACAGACACTCATAAATGTGTTAGCATATTAGCTAATGCTAACGACGCTAGCTTGATCACGGTACATTACGAATAGCACGTACAAATATGCATTATAACACTCCTACAGACATCACGCATGGGCGGTTTAGTAGGTATGAATTGTTTTAGTTATATTGTAAAACTTACAAACATTGCTTGGAGTGATGAATGAAAAATCCTGTGGAGCAAAAACGCTATGGACTGTTATACTTCCCGTTCAAGGCACAAAAATACAGGAAATACATTTCCACCTGGAGTCATAGCACAAACAATAACACACCTTTTCAGTGTCTCTGTCGGCTTAATATATAAACTTGTTGTGTAGTACAAAAAATCCATAAATTAGCCACACCATTTTATAATACGCAGGTTCCAAAGCGTTGGAAAAAAGTAGCAGCTTTTAGTACGGAAAATACAGTATTAGAAGAGTTACCAATAAAATGCTTGTTTGCTTCAAGTAACAAGTCCATCCTATAACGTAATTCACAAAATGATATCGCTTTTACAGCCTAGGACCCCGGACCCCAAACTTTTTAACTCAGGGGCCACATTGGCTTTGTTTTTTGCCACACAGCAGAAATAAAAGATGTAGGATTTACAATATTATCAGTAAGTGATCAGGGACACGTCAGTATGTTAAATAATTTAAATAAAACAAGCTTTAGCTAACAGACTGAACAACCACACACTGATACCCACCATGGCTACAATATAAAGTATAAACAGTGAAGGGCAGTAACAAACTACATATTGCTAAGCTACGTAGCTTAACTACATTTGGCACTACTTTTTTAACGAGTAGCTTTTCT
>NC_084758.1:30187152-30217152 GCF_033978785.1 Entelurus aequoreus
CTAATTCAAACTGATCCAGCAGCGCAATTGAAGATTGTTTTATTTACAAAAATCAAGGAACAGAATACTCGGGAAACAAAATAAATGTTAGCCTATATAAAGCTGAGGTCTACAGGCAGGTGAGATCAAAGACGGTATGCTGGTGCCCGACTGCCAATCACGCGCCCAGCACGCTTCTGCCCCTTATAGGCCTGCGTGGGAACTTTTCACCACCTGCAAAGGGTGCACACTGACATACACACATCAATCCCTGAAAATAATAAAATAAACATGGATTCAAGTATGGCTCTCTATTTGGCTCCTACAACTACCATAAATTATTAAATATGTCCATTGTCCTAGAAAAGATCTGGCTGGAACTTTGCAGTTCCTTTGGCAAGCTGTTTAGCTCTCAAAGCCTACCTGCAAAATTTGATCAAATTAGCATGCTAAAAGTTAGCATGCGTGAAGTAACACAATATTTGAAAACATTTGTAAAAATAGTTTAAAAGTCTGCATATAACAAGATTAAGTCGGGTAACACAGGTAGGTCTATATCCGCAAAATGACTTCAAAAAGCAAGTATTCTGGCATTAGCATGCTAACAGTTAGCAAGCGTGAAGTAACAAAATATTTGAAATCATTTGGTCAAAATAGTTTGAAAATCAGCATGTTAGCAAGATAAAGTCAGGTAACAATATATGACAGGTTTGTATCTGCAAAATGACTTTAAAAAAGCAAGGATTCTGGCATTAGCATGCTAACAGTTAGCATGCGTGAAGTAACAAAATATTTGAAAACATTTGTAAAAATTGTTTAAAAGTCAGCATGTTAGCAAGATAAAGTCAGGTAACACAGTTAGGTCTAATGCATGCTAACAGTTAGCATGCGTGAAGTAACAAAATATTTGAAAACATTTGGTAAAAATAGTTTAAAAGTCAGCATGTTAGCAAGATGAAGTCAGGTAACAATATATGACAGGTTTGTATTTGCAAAATTACTTTAAAAAAAACAAGGATTCTGGCATTAGCATGCTAACAGTTAGCATGCGTGAAGTAACAAAATATTTGAAAACATTTGTAAAAATAGTTTAAAAGTCGGCATGTTAGCAAGATTAAGTCAGGTAACACAGTTAGGTCTATATCTGCAAAATGACTTAAAAAAGAAAGTATTCTGGCATTAGCATGATAACAGTTAACATGTATGAAGTAAGCAAATATTTGACTTAGGTGAATACCTGCAAAGTTTGCTGAAAAGCTAGCCTGCTAATAAATAAGTGTCAAGTATGATACTTTACTCTGAGGTGTATACCTTCAAAATAAGCTAAATAGCTTTCATGCTAATATTAAAATGCTAATGTTATCAAGTTACTAATTATAAATACTAAACCCTAATACGAGGGTCTGCCTCCTCCATGTGGCTCCCTCAGATTTTTTGTAGCATTTTTTAGCAAATTATCATTTTTAAAAAGAGGTCTAAAATCTCTGACTGTCTGTGAGGCCGTGAATGTGCAAAGGCTGAGTGCTGATGCGCAAGGAAGGCAAGTAAAAGAGACCGGAAATGTATTTATGTTTTTTTGTTTTTTTTTAAATGTCCATGAAAAATGGAATGAGTGATTTTTTATTTTTTTTTAAGTGTAAATAGTTTGTCTGCGTTAGCGCTTGTAATAACAATATCACTAATACTTGGTTAATATTGAAGTCAAAAAATGTAAATAGTGTATTGTTGGCGCTTTCTTGATGTTTTTTTCTTAGGTTTTATGAGCGGAGATACAGTTTGGTGTGCCATGGGAGATTATGTAGTTTCACCTAATTGGGTTGAAAATATTTTTTGCAAACCAGTAATTATAATCCGCAAATAATGTGCCGTTGTTGAGTGGTCGGTGCTGTCTAGAGCTCGGCAGAGTAACCGTGTAATACTCTTCCATATCAGTAGGTGGCAGCCGGGAGCTAATTGCTTTGTAGATGTCGGAAACACGTCGTGTGAGACGACGATGGTTTGTCGTGATCACAATGCAGATGACAGCGGGAGGCAGCGTGCAGGTAAAAAGCTGTCTAACGCTTAAACCAAAAATAAACAAAAGGTGAGTGCCCCTAAGAAAAGGCATTGAAGCTTAGGGAAGGCTATGCAGAACGGAACTAAAACTGAACTGGCTGCAAAGTAAAGAAAAACAGAATGCTGGACGACAGCAAAGACTTACTGTGGAGCAAAGACGGCGTCCACAAAGTACATCCGTACATGACATGACAACACAAAGAAGGATAGCAACAACTGAAATGTTCTTGATTGCTAAAACAAAGCAGGTGAGGAGAATATCGCTCAAAGGAAGACATGAAACTGCAACAGGAAAATACCAACAAAACAAGAAAAGCCACCAAAATAGGAGCGCAAGACACTACACACAGGAAAACACCAAAAAACTTTTAAAAAGTCACGACGTGATGTGACAGGTGGTGACCGTAAATACATAAAAAAAGACATAAGTAGACTTAGTTGAGACAAGTATAGTGATGCATGCTTTGGTTATGGTTTAATTTCATATTCAACAACTGCGTACGACCAGTTTTTTATTGTCAATATCGAGTTACATTTTCTAATGATTTCTGCTGCACTGCAAAAACTGAAATCTAAGTAGGATGAAATATCTCAAATAAGGGTGATATTTGCTTATTTTATGTCCGATAAGATAATTCTTCTCACTAAGCAGATTTGATGTTAGTGTTTTACTTGTTTTAAGGGTTTTGGTCCTGAATGATCTCAGTCAGATATCACAGCTTGTTAATGAGATTTGATGAGCTATATTGAGTAAAACATGCTTGAAACTAGAATATCAACTGTTGCAAAGCTGTGTCATCAACACTCACAAGTATAAAACTACTTTTTTTAAAGTAATAAACTTCTTATTTCAAGCATGAAAAAAAAAAATCATGACTTTGACACAATTGTGTCTCATAATTAAAACAGATGACAGCCAAATGGACTTTGCTGTTTTTTATTTTCAATGAAGCAATAGAAAACACGTACTCATATAGTAGTACAGTTGGCACAGTACAGTAAACTGACAGTTAATATTGAAACATTTAACATTTCTAAAAATTTTGAACAGAAATAGTTCATGCACATTCAGATAAATTCTTCAAAATTACAATTAAAAACATTTTGGCCGGGGTGCCGGGCTGTATATATGTGCAATAATTGACAGAAAGAGCACGCACTTGACGCGATGATGTCATGTTGTCGATGGAAAAATGCATTTTTAGACCATATGATTTGCCTGAGCGGCTAGGAGACACTGTGAGTAACAAGCGCTTGCCTTGTTGCCTTTCCATTAAGAACAATAAATTAGTTTTTAGTATAAGTAAATGTAATGCTGAGCGCATATCATTATGTCAAGATAATGGCACTAGCATTTACTTATTTTTTTCACTAGCATTTACTTAATTTAAGAATATTTTGCAACATATTGAGCAAAAAGTTCTTTCTTTTTTTTCTACCAAGAAAAGTGCACTTGTTATTAGTGAGAATATACCGTAATTTCCGGACTATAAGCCGCACCTGACTATAAGCCGCACCAGCTAAATTTAGGGGAAATACAGATTGCTCCATATATAAGCCGCACCCGACTATAAGCCGCAGGGTTTTGATGTGTAATTAGCGTAGTATATAGGGGTTCCTGCTACCACGGAGGGGATTGTCGGGACAGAGATGACTGTTTGGGAACGCAAAGCGTCCCATTTATTAACAATAAATCTTTCAATCATTTAATCAAACTTTCACATCTTTGACATGGCGAACCGCATTCGTGCAGAGTACAAATAATACAACGCTGCAAAGTAATACAAAGTGCTCGCCTGTACGTTATCAAAATAACCAGCCTACCGGTATATGAAAAGTCAGTCTTTAATCATTGTGTCATCGTCTTCCTCCTGCGTACTAAAACCACCAAAATCCTCTTCGTCGGTGTCGGAGAAGAACAGGCCGTAAATAAGCCGCACCTTTGTATAAGCCGCAGGGACCAGAACGAGGGGAAAAAGTAGCGGCTTATAGTCCGGAAATTACGGTACTTATTTTAAGGTATTTTGGGGTTCATTGAAGTTAGCTAATTTTACTTGTTTTGGAAAGTCTTGACAAGCCAAATTTTCTTGTTCTATTGGCAGATCATTTTGCTTAGTTCAAATAAAATACCCCAAATGTTTGTATATTTTTTTCTTGTTTTTGAACACTGACTTTTTGCAGTGTGGTGGTGTGCCTTCGGATTTTTTCAATGAAAAAAATGTGCCTCTGCTCCAAAAAGGTTGAAAAACACTGGAATAGAGGACCCCTTATTGGCTCCGCTGTAAGCAGACTTTTATTTACGTTAATTCACGAGCTAGAATGCAAAAGAAAAAAAATACATCGGTCGTCATAATGATTTTTTTTTTTTTTTTTTTTTTTTTTTTTTAAATTGGAGTTCTCCTTTAAGGCCAATTTTTCGTGAAAATGCTTCAATTTCCCATTTTGTCCCCGAACACTTCTTACAAGCAGTTGCACGGTACGCAGCCTGGTTCTGCCCAGTCAGCAGATTTGGGGAATAAGAAGCGCAAAGCTAAACCTGTTCCCAGTGAAAAGTGCCATGAAATGAGTTTTCGATCATTTGGCGCCACGTGTAAATAAAAACCGAATAGAATAGATAAAACGCGGCAATTCTTACGCGCGCCCGGGTCCGAGGCACTTCATTACACGTTTCCTATTAAAGAAGTGGCGGTGTTATCCCTTTATGGATGAGCCAATAAGGAGCTTAGACTCTGCACAATGCCACCTCGCCGTAGTGGTCTGGCGTGTAATCTCGGCCTAACGGTTGCGGGATTCAGATGCGTGTTTGACAAACGAGCGCCACTTGAAGACGTGCAACGCATTAGCAGCGCTGGCTTGTAACTAATGATGTGGGCGATCAGGATTATGTCGAGGAAATAAATCATTTCCCTTTGCTGTCCTTTGCAAAAATGATACTGCTTTAGGGCTCTTTAGTGGGCATTAGAGCTGGGTCACGGATTATTTCCTCCGTCGCATATTTTCAATTCGGGCTTTTATTACATGGGCCGAGCTTTATGTTTCCTCCCACATGCGTTGTTATTTTCCCCTCATCCTGTTTAGCTTTGGAATTTTTCTTTGCATCGGCTCTATTGAACGCCCTTCTTGTGTGTTGTGACCATTGATGATAATGACAACACAAAATGTCGCTCAAAGGCCAAAGATGCACAACAAGATGAGGTTTTAGTGGGCGAGCCCTGCACAATATTGCCATCTTCTTTCTACGGCCGTATTTTCCGGACCATAGGGCGCACCGGATTATAAGGTGCACTGCCGATGAATGGTTTATGTTTGATATTTTTTCATATATTAGTCGCACCGGATTATAGGGCGCCTTAAAGGAGTCATAGTATTAAAAAAAATTCTAAATGTAAAAGACTTCGTTGTGGTCTACATCAGTGTTTTTCAACCACTGTGGGATACAGTCTGGTGTGACGTGGGAGATGATCTAATTTCAACTATTTGGGTTAAAAATATGTTTTGCAAACCAGTAATTATAGTCTGCAAATGACATGGTGTTGGTGAGTGTCGGTGCTGTCTAGAGCTCAGCAGCCGGTAGCTAATTGTTTTGCAGATGTCGGAAAACAGCGGGAGGCAGTGTGCAGGCAAAAAGGCATCTGTAAGAATAATTGTATCTAAGTTATCACAAAACGTTGTGTTGCATTGAGTTCCCGGCGAGAGGACAAAAGCTGTCTTTAATCCTACCAATCAAAATTCTTGTAAAACTCCACTGTGTAGGATGGGAAGCAGCATGAAGGTGTTCTGTTTCTTTCATGTATTGTAATCAACAGAAAGAGATTGTCTTGACCCAAGAACTACAAAAGCGGAGAGGAAGCAGGACCAGACTCCCCTCCAGGCGACCTTTTCTGTGAACTGTTTTATGACCTTTTCTATGAACTCTTTCACGACCTTTTCTTTGAACTGTTCTGTAACCAAAGGCGATGGCTGTTTACGACCCACGTCCCTTAGAAATAGTTGTTGCCATCTAATCAGGGAAAGTCCAAATAAAAGAGGCGGTGTACAATCTTTCGCCAAAGCGTAGTGGAGACTGTACAAAAGTTCAGCCCAGACGTCTGTCTGAGCCAAATTGAATTATGTCTCTGTTTAATTCCTTGCTTCTTGTCTCGTTTAATAGATGTCATCAGTGTTTGAACCTGACATCTTCTAATGCTTAAACCAAAAACAAACAAAAGGTGAGTGCCTCTAAGAAAAGGCATTGAAGCTTAGGTAAGGCTATGCAGAACGAAACTAAAACTGAGCTGGCTACAAAGTAAACAAAAACACAATGCTGGACGACAGCAAAGACTTACTGTGGAGCAAAGACGGCGTCCACAACGTACATCCGGACATGATATGACAATCAACAATGTCCCCACAAAGAAGGATAACAATAACTAAAGTATTCTTGATTGCTAAAACAAAGTAGATGCGGGAAATATCGCTCAAAGGAAGACATGAAACTGCTACAGGAAAACACCAAAAAAGAGAAAAACCCACCAAAATAGGAGCGCAAGACAAGAACTAAAACCCTACACACAGGAAAACAGCAAAAAACTCCAAATAAGTCAGGGGGTGATGTGACAGGTGGTGACAGTACACCTACTTTGAGACAAGAGCTATATTGATGCATGCTTGGTTATGGTTTAAAGTCATATCCAACAATTGCAACAACGACTTTTTACTGTCAACTGAAAATGTGCCTTGGCTCAAAAAAGGTTGAAAAACACTGGAATACATAACATGTAATGGTGGTTCTTTGGTCAAAATGTTGCATAGATGATGTTTTACAGATCATCGTCAAGCCGCTTTCTAACAGTCGCTTCCGGATGCGTCGTTTTGTGGGCGGTCTTATTTACGTGGCTCACGTTCAGCAGCGTCTTCGGAGCTAACTGTTTTAATGACATTCAATCAATAACGGAGCAGAAGCTCCTCATCCGGAAACAACAACACCGGAAATGTGTCCCCTGTAAAAGTGTCCGACCGGAACTCTCTAATAACTAAAGTTCCTTGGGTGAATAATGTAAACTCACTACACCGGTATGTTTTAGCGCTTTCAAGGCGAGTTTACTGACAAATATAAGTAAGAACTTTACACTACTTTATGTCAGAAATGGCAACAGCGGAGGATGAATGTCACATAACAAGAAGATAGAGAAAAAGAAGAAGATTATCGACTATGGGGTCGGACTACAAAGGCGGACGCGCGCAATTTTTCAGGATTTATGCAGATCCCCAATACAGATCAGCAGGTACCAGGAGGTAAGAAAAGTTGCTTTTGCATAATATTGCGAAACAAAACGCCAGATAATATATCTTACCTTACACACACACATCATAATAATACTCCTATTCTGTTACAACTAAAAGTTGTAAACTCTTGTTGTTAAAGTGTGTTATGATTATTGCTTGTTATTTAATTAACATTGTTGCATGTGTATTTGTCGCCATCATGTGGTCAGGGCAGTTACTACATCTTTGGGAAGTGTGTACATTGAATCAAACTTTATTAACCGGAAGTTGCATAAGCCAAGCAGAGAAATCTACGGTGCTAGCACGTACTTTATGGGGGTTATTTTCGAAGAAATGCTGCATATACACTACCGTTCAAAAGTTTGGGGTCACCTAAACAATTTAGTGGAATAGCCTTCATTTCTAAGAACAAGAATAGACTGCCGAGTTTCAGATGAAAGTTCTCTTTTTCTGGCCATTTTGAGCGTTTAATTGACCCCGCAAATGTGATGCTCCAGAAACTCAATCTGCTCAAAGGAAGGTCCGTTTTGTAGCTTATGTAACGAGCTAAACTGTTTTTAGATGTGTGAACATGATTGCACAAGGGTTTTCTAATCATCAATTAGCCTTCTGAGCCAATGAGCAAACACATTGTACCATTAGAACACTGGAGTGATAGTTTCTGGAAATGGGCCTCTATACACCTATGTAGATATTGCACCAAAAACCAGACATTTGCAGCTAGAATAGTCATTTACCACATTAGCAATGTATAGAGTGTATTTCTTTCAAGTTAAGACTAGTTTAAAGTTATCTTCATTGAAAAGTACAGTGCTTTTTCTTCAAAAATAAGGACATTTCAATGTGACCCCAAACTTTTGAACGGTAGTGTATATTTTGTTTAAGGTTGCATTGCCGTTTCACTGTGCCGTTAGGGGTGCATGACGCAAGGGCTGTTCAACACCTTTTGGATGTAAATAAACCTGCTGACAATGCTCATCGGTCTCCAGAGTCGTGACGTAAGAAAAGTGTTAACCAGCATCAGACATGCACCCCTAATGGCACAACTCCTATGTTGAAGCACGGTACAATCCATCAAGCGGTGCTGCTTCATAGCTTACCAAAGTTGTATTAAAACATGCTGATAGATTTTTGAGCGCCGTGTGTAATGTTCTATATTTTCAATGGAATATTTAAAATGTTGGTGTTGTTTACTTCAGACATATTGCCATCATAGTGCAGTCTACACCTATCTCTTATGTTTGACTGCCTTCTACTAGTCACGCTTATCATTACACCTGGACCCCAGGAAGAATAGTCTCCACTGCGGTGTATACTAATGGGGATCCTTAATAAACTAAACTAAACAGCATCCATCCATATATACATTTTCTATAGCTTGTCCCTAGGCTGGAGCCTATCTCAGCTACATTCGGGCGGAAGGCGGGGTACACCCTGGACAAGTCGCCACCTCATCACAGGGCCAACACAGATAGACAACATTCACACTCACATTCACACACTGGGGCCAATTTAGTGTTGCCAATCAACCTATCCCCAGGTGCATGTCTTTGGAGGTGGGAGGAAGCCGGAGTACCCGGAGGGAACCCACGCAGTCACGGCCCCATGTACCAAATACAATTGCTTCGAGGTGGGTAAGCTCAACCAAACTTATTCCTTACATTAGGAGCACCGGGTTATAAGGCGCACTGTCGAGTTTTGAGAAAAAAATAATATTTTAAGTGCGCCTTATAGTCCGGAAAATACGGTATATTGGCAAAAACAAAGTGAATTCCATTCAAAACAACATTTTTGTCTTTGTCCTCCCGCTTAACCCTAAAAAATGAGACGCCAATCTTGCGGAATGTTATTATTATTAGAGATGTCCGATAATATCGGTCTGCCGATATTATTGGCCGATAAATGCGTTAAAATGTAATATCGGAAATTATCGGTATCGTTTTTTTTATTATCAGTATCGTTTTTTTTTTGTTTTTTTTTGTTTTTGTTTTTTTAATTAAATCCACATAAAAAACACAAGATACACTTACAATTAGTGCACCAACCCAAAAAACCTCCCTCCCCCATTTACACTCATTCACACAAAAGGGTTGTTTATTTCTGTTTTTAATATTCTGGTTCCTACATTATATATCAATATATATCAATACAGTCTGCAAGGGATACAGTCCGTAAGCACACATGATTGTGCGTGCTGCTGGTCCACTAATAGTACTAACCTTTAACAGTTAATTTTACAAATTTTCATTAATTACTAGTTTCTATGTAACTGTTTTTATATTGTTTTACTTTCTCTTTTATTCAAGAAAATGTTATTAATTTATTTATCTTATTTTATTTGATTCATTTTTTTAAAAAGTACCTTATCTTCATCATACCTGCTTGTCCAAATTAGGCATAATAATGTGTTAATTCCACGACTGTATATATCGGTTGATATCGGTATCGGTATCGGTATCGGTAATTAAAAAGTTGGACAATATCGGCATATCGGATATCGGCAAAAAGCCATTATCGGACATCCCTAATTATTATTTATGTTTTATGTATTAGACAGATAATAAGCTGCAAAAAGTGAAAGTCACAGTATTAAGTAGGTATAATAAGTACAATAGTGTCTTTAGCTAGGTCGTCATTAGGAGCGATTTTAAAATAAAAACACAACATTTTAAACATGGCTAACATACATTCTGAAAGTAGATAAGCTCTCCAATCATTCTAAATATCCTAAAATGTAGTGAAGTCTGTTTTCTAGCTACAGTTAGCGAGCTTGTGACAAGAGGCTCTGGAATTGGGATGGCCAAAATGGGACCCTGGGGCCAAATTTGGCCTGCTAAAGAGTGGCTACCAAATTTAATAAATATTCATATTGACCTCTTTCAAGCTGCACAATCATTGATGGCACGGTTACAAAGTAGCAGCTCGGTCGCCTGAGTTTTAAGGTAAAAATAAGAGTGGTGCTGTTTTTCAACGTAATAGTGTACAAAAAATATTTCCATACATTTTTCTGTTAAAAAAAATGTTTTTTAATGGCAGCTCAATCGCCAAAATGTGGTACTGTTTTCCCATTTACAATAATGCACTGTAAAAAAAAAAATGGCCACAGATTTTACAGCAGCTCAGTCACAAAATGTTAGCGTAAAAATGTATATAGATTTATTTTTTTACAGGCTCACTAGTCGTGTTTGAATTTGAGACCCCTGCTCTACAGTGAAGCGGTGACTTTTGACGCTCTATGAAGAAGGATAATCTTGGTCGCCATGTTTCTCTCACTTCCTATAACGTAATTCTAAAAGCTTCAAAATGTAACATCCTCCATATGTCTAATCCAGGGGTGCCCCCACTTTTTCAGCGGACGAGCTACTTTTCAAATGACCAAGTCGAGGTGATCTACCTCATCTACGTATATACATACATACAAATGTATATACATATACATGTATACATATACATACACTATATTGCCAAAAGTATTTGGCCACCGATCCAAATGATGAGAATCAGGTGCCCTAATCACTTGGCCTGGTGTATAAAATCAAGCACTTAGGCATGGAGACTGTTTCTACAAAAATGTGTGAAGGAATGGGCCGCTCTCAGTGATTTCCAGCGTGGAACTGTCATAGGATGCCACCTGTGCAACAAATCCAGTCGTGAAATTTCCTCATGCCTAAATATTCCAAAATCAACTTTATTATAAGAAAAGTGAAAAGTTTGGGAACAACAACAACTCAGCCACCAAGTGGTAGGCCACGTAAACTGACAGAGAGGGGTCAGCGGATGCTGTAGCGCATAGTGCAAAGAGTTTCTGCACAGTCAGTTGCTACAGAGCTCCAAACTTCATGTGACCTTTCAATTAGCCCACGTACAGTACGCAGAGAGCTTCATGGAATGGGTTTCCATGGCCGAGCAGCTGCATCTAAACCATACGTCACCAAGTCCAATGCAAAGCGTGGGATGCAGTGGTGTAAAGCACGTCGCCACTGAGTGACTGACGCTTTTTCATCTGGCAATCTGATGGACGAGTCTGGGTTTAGAGGTTGCCAGGAGAACGCTACATTTCGGACTGCATTGTGCCGAGTGTGAAATTTGGTGGAGGAGGAATTATGCAAAATACAAGAAGTTTCGAAGTTTACACGTCAGTGCAACGATCTGCCACAGTGTTTACCAACAAGGGCGCTCGAGTGGTTTTAGGATTTTACTGCAAAAATGTTAGTCTCTCCCAAGTTCTGAACCGAGGTTGGTCTGGTGGGTTCGGCCCACGGAACGCGTGTTGAATAGCACCCGTGCTCCGCCGCTGAAAATCCTTAGTTGAAGTCAAAGTCAAATGAATGCGAAAAAGCTCAAAACAAAAGCTTGATCCTTCAAGAATACATCTCCAGCAGTCTCAATCAATAAATGATTTTTCTAAATCTACGATTTTAAAGTGCACTTAATATACTGGCCAGTGAGTTCTTAAGCCAGACTTCAAAAGATTTTGAACTTTTAGCATCGCTGGAAGAAACCCCAGTGATTTCATTTACGCTCTCTGGGCTGAACTGTAACATCAAAGTAATGAAAAAAGGTCCGCCTGCAAAGATCCATCTTATATTATTTTACAGGAGCGTTGCCCTGCTATCCATTCTTAAAAAGTGCAGCTTGCAGAATATTGCACCAGTAGGTTCATACGTCAGGCCACCGGGTGCTCGGGTATTCCGTTTTCTCCCTGACAGCTGAAGATGTTTTCCGAGGGCCTAATTCAAGTGACGCAGCCACAGAGAGAGAGTACTTCATACGCTGACTCCACACATTAGGTGCACCAGCAGCTGTTGCTATTTGTTGGTTCGTTAGCAAGATGACACCCGGCCTACTCAAAGGATTCACGACACTTACGAAAGCTGATGAGCAAACCCATAAAATGTATGCAGGCAAATGTTTGAGTCTTGATACAACTGCGGCCCCTGCCCCAGTCCTAGTGAAGTGAATTAATTACCGTAATTTCCGGACTATAAGCCGCTACTTTTTCCCCTCGTTCTGGTCCCCGCGGCTTATACAAGGGTGCGGCTTATTTACGGCCTGTTCTTCTCCGACACCGACGAAGAGGATTTCGGTGGTTTTAGTACGCAGGAGGAAGACGATGACACAATGATTAAAGACTGACTTTTCATACAACCGGTAGGCTGGTTATTTTGATAACGTACAGGCGAGCACTTTGTATTACTTTGCACCGTTGTATTATTTGTACTCTGCACGAATGCTGTTCGCCATGTCAAAGATGGGAAAGTTTGATTGAATGATTGAAAGATTTATTGTTAATAAATGGGACGCTTTGCGTTCCCAAACAGTCATCTCTGTCCCGACAATCCCCTCCGTGGTAGCAGGAACCCCTATATACTACGCTAATTACACTATATACTACGCTAATTACACATCAAAACCCTGCGGCTTATAGTCGGGTGCGGCTTATATATGGAGCAATCTGTATTTTCCCCTAAATTTAGCTGGTGCGGCTTATAGTCAGGTGCGGCTTATAATCCGGAAATTACGGTAACTCATATTATGTTTTGTATATGGTGAATGTTTATATATACACTACCGTTCAAAAGTTTGGGGTCACCCAAACAATTTAGTGGAATAGCCTTCATTTCTAAGAACAAGAATAGACTGTCGAGTTTCAGATGAAAGTTCTCTTTTTCTGGCCATTTTGAGCGTTTAATTGACCCCACAAATGTGATGCTCCAGAAACTCAATCTGCTCAAAGGAAGGTCAGTTTTGTAGCTTCTGTAACGAGCTAAACTGTTTTCAGATGTGTGAACATGATTGCACAAGGGTTTTCTAATCATCAATTAGCCTTCTGAGCCAATGAGCAAACACATTGTACCATTAGAACACTGGAGTGATAGTTGCTGGAAATGGGCCTCTACACACCTATGTAGATATTGCACCAAAAACCAGACATTTGCAGCTAGAATAGTCATTTACCACATTAGCAATGTATAGAGTGTATTTCTTTAAAGTTAAGACTAGTTTAAAGTTATCTTCATTGAAAAGTACAGTGCTTTTCCTTCAAAAATAAGGACATTTACATGTGACCCCAAACTTTTGAACGGTAGTGTACCTTGGAGAAAGCAAACCACCAAGTTTAATTAAACAGTGCTATTTCAGTTTGAGCACATAAATAGATAAGGCCCCTTAGTTTGATATTCGCAGGTGGATTGGATCACTTCTCGAAGGAAAAGAGGCCCTAACTGTCAGGCTTGTCCCTGACAGTCTGGCTATGTCTTAGTTTTCCTCCGCGTTTGTCTTTGTTTCCTGTCTTTAGTTCCTGTCAGCACTCTTATTTTGGTTATTTCCTGATTGTCTCCCTGAGTGTTTTTTCCCCTCAGCTGTGGCTGATTGGCACCGGGCCACACCTGGTGTCAATCAGCCAGCTACTATTTAGACCTGCTTTTCCCTCCAGTCAGTGCTGGATTATTGTCATGAATACTTGTCATTCCTACCTGTCGTGTAGATATCGTTACAGCTACTACCTGTCGTGCTACTACTTGTCCTTGTACCTGTCGTCGTAGCGGTAAGCTGTTCCTGTTAGCTATTTGTAGTTTGCTTTCTCCTAGCTCTTTTGTTTTGTGTTTTCTTGTTAGCCATTAGCTGTTTACAGTTTTTCTGTTTGCTGGTTCCTGTTTTCAGTTTTGGCTATTCCTAGTTCCTGGTTTGTGTTTTTACCTTTATTTTATGAACATTAAATTATGTTTTCCTGCTCAATGCCTGCCGCCATCTCTGCATCTTGGGGTTCGTCACCAACTCAATCTTACACTAACTGGGACTTCGGAATGCAAAAGTGATAACCATATCCTTGAGAAAAGACTACCTGTCTAGCTCAAACACCAACATTTGAGTTATGACTTAAAGCAGTTGTTTTTCAGACACTATACACGAACATCTCCTTACATGGTCAGGTTGTGTCAGGTTCAAACACTGATGACATCTATTAAACAGACAAGGAGCAAGGAATCATGCAGAGTCAGAGTTACATTTTACTCATGAGGAGAGACGTATTGGGCTGTACACTTAGTTACAGTTCCAACCTACGCTCTAAGGTACAGTCCCCCGTGCTCCACTATTTATTTGGGAGGTGCCTGGTTACATCACTGAGGCTGCTTCTGAAGGAAGGGGGGTAATTTCAGCAGCCCCATGTAGACACAATACTTGATTATTCAGAAATGGAAATGTGCTGACACTCGTGATACCGCACTGTCTCTGCTTTGTCTGTGTCACGGTACTCGATGTTCGCCCTTGGCAGTCAGCAGGCCAGGTCTGGACACCAACACTGATACGGGACGACTTGCAATCCAAGATTGCATGTTGTCCCTTTGCATAGATAGAAAAGTACAACTTCAGGACAATTGATAATAACTATAGCAACAGCCTTATAAGAGTTTTGTGATAACTTACACTTAATTATTCTAACAGGTTGTGCTGTCCTGACTTAGCACACACCCAGACAGAGAAAGAAGGAATATATATAACTGATTGTTTGGCTTCTCCAGGTTAGGAGTCCTTTATTTTTTGACCGGAGTTCCTCCGGGTACTGCAGACCTGTTTAATGACACTCGCTTGTAATAAAGCAACTTTTTGCTTCAGTAAAGCATCTGCGACGTTTCTTTTGATCCAGCCACACTGCCGTGGCATCCTTCTGTCCGGACAAGGATATACACTACACTAACATCTTACATGTTGGTTTATGAACCAAGAAGTATCCTGCTAACGAACAAATATGTTGCACTTTGATTTTTTTGTAAACTTAAAACCCGAACGCCTCTCTAAGAAGGGCGCGTTCGACCGGTAGGAGACCAAGAGGAAGACCCAGGACACGGTGGAGAGACTATGTCTCCTTAGCTGGCCTGGGAACGCTTCGGGATCCCCCGGGGAGAGCTGGGTGAAGTAGCTGGGGAAAGGGAAGTCTGGACTTTTCTGCTTAGGCTGCTGCCCCCGCGACCCGATCTCGGATAAGTGGGAAAACGTGGATGGATGGATGGAACTTTTGTTGGAGGAATTTACTTTTAATTGTTGCCTTTTGGGTAACAATGGAAGCGCCATGGAAGTCATGTCATGTAGACTTAACACGATAACATTTTACTCATGATAATGACAACTTATTTTCTTGAAATGGTTTCTTCCATCCCTGATTTAAAGCACATTAGACTTAGACAAGGGAAATTGTTCCACACCGTAGCTCAGTTACAAAAGATGGAAAGGGTAAGGATGGAAAGGATAATGCACACAAGGGCAAAAAAAGAGGGCGAAAACAAAAATCGCAAACCAATATTTAAAACAATAAAAACTTAGCCGTTGAAACAGATAAAATACTAACATTAAAACATTACCAGTTACGGGGGCAAAAAAACAAACAAAGATTTTCAAATGAATCACGATTCTTAATCCATTTTAAAAAATTACAATCGATTTTAACAAAAATAAAGATTTTTAAATCTGTCCTGTCCAGCCACTTTATTTAATGTTTGGGTAGAATTGAATTAAACACAACCAGTTTTCTTTTAAGTAATATAGACATTTATCAGAGTGGTTTATTTATTTTGTGGAGGAATGTAGTTAATCATTGATCTGCACCCAAAGTTATTAAAAAAGTATTGATTTTGAATTGAGAATTGATTCTGAATCCAATCGTTATTCCCAAGAATCGAATCGAATCGAATCGTGTGGTGCACAAAGATTCACAGCTCTACTATCAGTGAAGCAAAAGAAATACAAACCATGCAAAAATACTGGCTTTTCTAATGGTGTGTCTATTTATTTCAGTTGTTTAAAAATAATCTAAGGAATTCAGTGTGTATAAGTACCGTATTTTAGGGCGAACCGGATTATAAGGCGCACTGCCGATAAATGGTCTAGTTTTGATCTTTTTCATATATAAGGCTCACCGGATTATAGGGCGCATTAAAGGGGTCATATTTTTTTATTTTTTTTTATAAATGTAAATAACATGTAATGGTGGTTCTTTGGTCAAAATGTTGCATAGATGATGTTTTACAGATCATCTTCAAGTCGCTTTCTGACAGTCTCTTCTGGATCAACCGTTTTGTGGGCGGTCTTATTTACGTGGCTCACCTTCGGCAGCGTCCTCTCCCCGTCATCTTTGTTGTAGCGGTGTAGCGTGCAAGGACGGGGATGGAAGAAGTGTCAAAAGATGGCGCTAACTGTTTTAATGACATTCAGACTTTACTTCAATCAATAACGGAGCAGCATCTCCTCATCCGGAAACAACAACAAGGTCGGAAATGTGTCCCGTGAAAAAACATCCGACCGGAACTCTCTAATAATAAAGTTTCTTGGGTGAATAATGTAAACTCACTACACCGGTATGTTTTAGCGCTTTCATGGCGAGTTCACTGACAGATATAAGTAAGAACTTTACACTACTTTATATTAGAAATGGCAACAGTGGAGGATGAATGTCCCATAACAAGAAGATAGAGAAGAAGAAGAAGCTTATCGACTACGGTGTCGACATGGACTACAAACGCGGATCCGCGCTATTTTTTCAGGATTTATGCAGATCCCAAATACAGATCAGCAGGTACCAGAAGGTCAGAAAAGTAGCTTTTGCATAATATTGCAAAACAAAACGCCAGACAAGCACGGTTGCAGAGGGGTTAGTGCGTCTGCCTCACAATACGAAGGCCCTGAGTAGTCGTGAGTTCAATCCCGGCCTCGGGATCTTTCTGTGTGGAGTTTGCATGTTCTCCCCGTGACTGCGTGGGTTCCCTCCGGGTACTCCGGCTTCCTCCCACCTCGAAAGACATGCACCTGGGGATAGGTTGATTGGCAACACTAAATTGGCCCTAGTGTGTGAATGTGAGGGTGAATGTTGTCTGTCTATCTGTGTTGGCCCTGCGATGAGGTGGCGACTTGTCCAGGGTGTACCCCGCCTTCCGCCCGATTGTAGCAGAGATAGGCTCCAGCGCCCCCCGCGATCCCGAAGGGAATAAGCGGTAGAAAATGGATGGATGGATGGATGGAAAACGCCAGATAATATGTTTTACCTTATACACACACCATAATAATTCTCGTATGGTGAAGCACATCAAGCGGTGCGGCTTCATAGCTTACCAAAGTCTGTGTGTAATGTTCATATTTTCAATGGAACATATGAAATGTTGGTGTTGTTTACTCATATTGCCATCATAGTGCAGTCTACACGTATCTCTTATGTTTGACTGCCATCTACTGGTCACACTTATTACACCATGTACCAAATAAAATTGCTTCGAGGTCGGTAAGCAACACCAGAGTTATTCGGTACATTAGGCGCACCGGGTTATAAGGTGCGCTGTCGAGTTTTGAGAGAAAAGAAAGGTTTTTAAGTGCACCTTATAGTCCGGAAAATATGGTACTTCATGGGCACATTCAACAATATTTCCATTAAAATAACCGTGCTAATGTTGGTCACATTAACCATGATGTAACATTTTCATATCCTTACGTCCCTACGACTAACACTCCAGCAGCACTGAAAGCGAATGATGCATTTTCTTTTTTTTAAATGACTCAGAAATGTAATAACAAAACAAAATATAACATGACAGAAATCATTTTAAATTATTCCAATTAGAAAAGGAGCTTTTACAAATATAAACAATTAATAATCATTAACACACACAAAAATAACAACAAATAGTACCGTTGAGGAGTATCAATTCCCAGGTATCGGGAATTGGTACCGTATCGGCTCGAAAGTAAAAGGTACCCATCCCTAGTTGTATCAGACTCCTCTGAATCGAATTGTCAAATATTCCAACACACGGTATTTTACATACCGGATCACTTTTTGTTGCTCCTCTCAACCACCGAATATTACTGATTTTTAAAGTTTTTCATTCGTTTCGGTGACATTAAGAACCTTAAGATCCTTTCCTTCCACTTCATGCTCTCAGAGAGTACTTTTAATCTTCTTGGACAGAAGGTGTAGCTTTTAGAGACGGCGGATAACAAAAAATGTCTTATTTGGAAGGGAAAAAAAGAAGAAAACCACAGCTGGAGCTGTCGGAACAGAATAAGCCTCCTGCAAAAATGTAAGCAACAAACGCACAAAAAGCAAATCACACAATGCCCGGTACCTGAACCTGTCCATAGTTTATTTATTGTTTTCCTCTAAAACAGAACTATTGTCTGCTCTGCCGTCTAAATCTATTTATCCTTGGATAAAAAAGTAGTGTTTCACATTTGTGAAAGAATGGGCCACTCTCAGTGATTTCCAGCGTGGAACTGTCATAGGATGCCACCTGTGCAACAAATTCAGTTGGGAAATTTCCTCGCTCCTAAATCTTCCAAAGTCAACTGTCAGCTTTATTATAAGGTACGTGAAGAGTTTGGGAACAACAGCAACTCAGCCACCAAGTGGTAGGCCAGGTAAACTGACAGAGAGGGGTCAGCGGATGCTGAAGCGCATAGTGCAAAGACTTTCTGCACAGTCAGTTGCTACAGAGCTCCAAACTTCACGTGACCTTCCAATTAGCCCACGTACAGTACGCAGAGAGCTTCATGGAATGGGTTTCCATGGGCGAGCAGCTGCATCTAAGCCGTACATCACCAAGTCCAATGCAAAGCGTGGGATGCAGTGGTGTAAAGCACGTCGCCACTGGACTCTAGAGCAGTGGAGACGCCTTCTCTGGAGTGATGAATCACGCTTTTCCATCTGGCAATCTGATGGACCAGTCTGGGTTTGGAGGTTCCCAAGAGAACGCTACATTGTGCCGAGTGTGAAATGGTGGAGGAGGAATTATGGTGTGGGGGTTGCTTTTCAGGAGTTGGGCTCGGCCCCTTAGTTCCAGTGAAACAAACTTTGAATGCTCCAGGACAGGGGTCACCAACCTTTTTGAAACCAAGAGCTACTTCTTGGGTAGTGATTAATGCGAAGGGCTACCAGTTTGATACACACTTAAATAAATTGCCAGAAATAGCCAATTTGCTCAATTTACCTTTAACTATGTTATTATTAATAATTAATGATTTTTACACTTAATTGAACGGTTAAAAAGAGGAGAAAACCTGAAAAAAAAATGACAATTACATTTTGAAACATAGTTAATCTTCAATTTCGACTCTTTAAAATTCAAAATTCAACCGAAAAAAAGAAGAGAAAAACTAGCTAATTTGAATCTTTTTGAAAAAATTAAAAAAATAATTTATGGAACATCATTAGTATTTTTTCCTGATTAAGATTAATTTTAGAATTTTGATGACATGTTTTAAATAGGTAAAAATCCAATCTACACTTTGTTAGAATATATAACAAATTGGACCAAGCTATATTTCTAACAAAGACAAATCATTATTTCTTCTAGATTTTCCAGAACAAAAATTTTAAAAGAAATTCAAAAGACTTTGAAATAAGATTTAAATTTGATTCTACAGATTTTCTAAATTTGCCAGAATAATTTTTTTGAATTTTAATCATAATAAGTTTGAAGAAATATTTCACCAATATTCTTCGTCGAAAAAACAGAAGCTAAAATGAAGAATTAAATTAAAATGTATTTATTATTCTTTACAATAAAAAAAATAAATTTACTTGAACATTGATTTAAATTGTCAGGAAAGAAGAGGAAGGAATTTAAAAGGTAAAAAGGTATATGTGTGTAAAACTCCTAAAATCATTTTTAAGGTTGTATTTTTTCTCTAAAATTGTCTTTCTGAAAGTTATAAGAAGCAAAATAAAAAAAATTAATGAATTTATTTAAACAAGTGAAGACCAAGTCTTTAAAATATTTTCTTGGATTTTCAAATTCTATTTGAGTTTTGTCTCTCTTAGAATTAAAAATGTCGGGCAAAGCGAGACCAGCTTGCTAGTAAAAAAATAAAATTTAAAAAATAGAGGCAGCTCACTGGTAAGTGCTGCTATTTGAGCTATTTTTAGAACAGGCCAGCGGGCTACTCATCTGGTCCTTACGGGCTACCTGGTGCCCGCGGGCACCATGTTGGTGACCCCTGCTCCAGGATATTGTGTCTAACTGGAGCTGTCGAGATGACCTCCCTCCCCTCAGCGACAGCTTCAGTGATGTAACCAGGGACCTCCCAAATAAATAGAGGAAGCACGCGGGCTGGACTTTTAGAACGTAGTTTGGTTCTGTTACTAGAATACAGCCCAAAACACGTGTCTCCTCATTGAGTCAAATTGAACTTTGTCTCTGCACGACTCCTTGCTTCTCGTCTGTTTAATAGATGCCATCAGTGTTTGAACCTGACATTCCTGAAGATGATGTGACAGTAACATGCCTGCACTCTTGCACGTGCTGCACAAACAGCGGAGGAATTCCCAGGTGCTCGCCATGGCTCTGTGTTTTTTTCAGCGACGGTACTAGCAGCAGAGGCCTAATAGGAAATGTAGCACAGCCCTTCCTGCCGTCACTCACCCGGGAGATGCACTCGTGTCGTCAATTAGCCGCCCCGGATTCCCAATTATCCTCCTCGTCAGACGCGCAAGTGTCAGCGTGCACAGATCAGGAGGCAACAAAGGTTCCGCGGCGTCGAACGGAGGCGAGACTCTACCGTAATTAAAGCTGATTTAGTCTGATTTACACACCACAGGCTCAAGACTCAAGAGGAGCTCGACGATGTTACACCAATACTGAGGTCAAGAATTTTAGAGGCTGGGAAATTAAATCTTGCCTAATAAACATGAGCCTGTAAGCATCGAATGCTGCAATAATGCTGTTACCCACTAAATCAGGAGTCGGCAACACAAAAATGTTGAAAGAGCCATATTGAAACAAAAATACAAGAAAAAAAATCTGTCTGGAGCCGCAAAAAAATTAAAAGTCTTATATAAGTGTTATAATGAAGACAAAACATTATGTAAGTGTCTATATTAGCTATATTAGCCTACTATCAAAATGACTTTAAAAGTCTTATATAAGTGTTATAATGAAGGCAACACATGATGTAAGTGTCTATATTAGCTATATTAGCCTACTATCAAAATGACTTTAAAAGTCTTATATAAGTGTCATAATGAAGACAACACATGATGTAAGTGTCTATATTAGCTATATTAGCCTACTATCAAAATGACTTTCAAAGTCTTATACAAGTGTCATAATGAAGACAACACATGATGTAAGTGTCTATATTAGCTATATTAGCCTACTATCAAAATGACTTTAAAAGTCTTATACAAGTGTTACAATGAAGGCAACAGGTGATTTAAGTGTCTATATTAGCTAGTTTAGCCAACTATCAAAATGACTTTAAAAGTCTTATAAAAGTGTTATAATGAAGGCAACACATGATGTAAGTGTCTATATTAGCTATATTAGCCTACTATCAAAATGACTTTAAAAGTCTTACATCATGTGTTGCCTTCATTATAACACTTATATAAGTGTCGATATTAGTTATATTAGCCTACTATCAAAATTACTTTAAAAGTCTTGTATAAGCATTATAATGAAGACAACACATGATGTAAGTGTCTATATTAGCTATATTAGACTGCTATCAAAATGACTTTAAAAGTCTTATATAAGTGTTATGATGAAGGCAACACATGATGTAAGTGTCTATATTAGCTATATTAGCCTACTATCAAAATGACTTTAAAAGTCTTATATAAGTGTTATAATGAAGACAACACATAATGTAAGTGTCTATATTAGCTATATTAGACTGCTATCAAAATGACTTTAAAAGTCTTGTATAAGTGTTATAATGAAGACAACACATAATGTAAGTGTCTATATTAGCTATATTAGACTGCTATCAAAATGACTTTAAAAGTCTTGTATAAGTGTTATAATGAAGACAACACATAATGTAAGTGTCTATATTAGCTATATTAGACTGCTATCAAAATGACTTTAAAAGTCTTGTATAAGTGTTATAATGAAGACAACACATAATGTAAGTGTCTATATTAGCTATATTAGACTGCTATCAAAATGACTTTAAAAGTCTTATATAAGTGTTATGATGAAGGCAACACATAATGTAAGTGCCTATAGTAGCTATATTAGCCTACTATCAAAATGACTTTAAAAGTCTTATATAAGTGTTATAATGAAGACAACACATGATGTAAGTGCCTATATTAGCTATATTAGACTGCTATCAAAATGACTTTAAAAGTCTTATATAAGTGTTATAATGAAGGCAACGCATGATGTAAGTGTCTATATTAGCCAACCATCAAAATGACTTTAAAAGTCTTACATCATGTGTTGCCTTCATTATAACACTTATATAAGTGTCTATATTAGCTATATATGCCTACTATCAAAATGACTTTAAAAGTCTTATATAAGTGTTATAATGAAGGCAACACATGACGTAAGTGTCTATATTAGCTATATTAGCCTACTATCAAAATGACTTTAAAAGTCTTACATCATGTGTTGCCTTCATTATAACACTTATATAAGTGTCTATATTAGCTATAATAGCCTACTATCAAAATGACTATGTGTCTCAGACTGACGCAAATCTTCATTACAGAAATGTTGATATTTATTTTAAACATTTTTACAACGTGTTGAGCGAGGTGCGGAAGTCCAAGGGGGGGGGCAAGACAAGCTCGGAGGTCCGTGAGACAGGCAGGCAAATCATTTTGGTACTTTTCAGAACTTTTCTAAATAAAGGGTACCACAAAAAATCGCATTGTTGGCTTTATTTTAACAAAACAAAAACTTACGGTACATTAAACATATGTTTTTTATTGCAAGTTTGTCCTTATATAAAATAGTGAACATACAAGACAACTTGTCTTTTAGTAGTAAGTAAGCAAACAAAGACTTCTAATTTAGTCTGCAGACATATGCAGTAACATATTGTGTCATTTATCATTTTATTGTTATGTCAACATTATTAAGGACAAGAGGTAGAAAATGAATTATTAATCGACTTGTTAATTTACTGTTAATATCTGCTTACTTTCTCTTTTAACATGTTCTATCTACACTTCTGTTAAAATGTAATAATCACTTATTCTTCTGTTGTTTGATACTTTACATTAGTTTTGGATGATACTACACATTTAGGTATCAATCCGGTACCAAGTAGTTACAGGATCATACATTGGTCATATTCAAAGTCCTCATGTGTGCAGGGACATATTTCCTGAGTTTATAAACATAATATAAAAAAAAAAATTTAAATGAAAGAAGATGTGATGCAGTACTTTTCAGAGGTGGTATAGTACCGAATATGATTAATTAGTATCGCAATACTATACTAATACCGGTATAAAGTACAACCCTACTGCGAACCAACAAAACTGGCCTCAAAAATGACCTCAGGGCCACATTTCCGGCTATAAACTGAGCAAAATTTGATATGATTGGTGGATGAAATTTAGGATGAATTCCAATCAGACATAAGCCTTCATTTTCATTTGTCACTCAAACCCCTGTGGTGAACGTCTCCTCCAAGCACGTCTCAGGCAACAATTACCGAGCGTTTCAACCCGTTGCCGCAATTTCCGCGCGCACTCCGCCGGTCGGCGCGGTAGGCGTCGTGTTTACGCCGATTTGCACCTGAAGAGGCTGGCGACGTGAAAGAGAAAGAAAACAACGCCGCCCCGCTCATTGTGTGCCGCTTATCGTAAGCACTCAGCGGTGTCATCTTCTAAAATTAGCTCGTGCTTTGCTGAGCACTATCTGGCCAAGATAGAATAAGGTGCTTCTGCTGGAGAGGAGGAGAGGAGGAGAGGAGGAGAGAGTGCTGCATTATTAATCTGGAGATGTGGAGAAGAAGAAAAGGGAGGGCTCCGTGCCCTTTTTTTTTTTTTTTTTTTTTTTTTGCTAAAACTCGGAAAAATGGAAATAAAGGAAACAAAAGCTCAGCTAAATGAGGTTGCCATCCTCACCTGGCGCAGACGCTCACTTCGGAGGCATTCAAGTGAAGAGAGGCCACGGCGATAAGCGCCCCCTGCAGGCGGCCACACACACACACACTGCTGCAGGAACATGACTGGTACTTTTCTTGTTTTCTTCACCCAAGTGTCTGCCCTTGGGAGAGATTAGGGATGCCCCCGTTTCACCCGGTGCCACCTCTTACTCGGGTCGCTGTCTGTCTCTGATCAAGCGCGGCCATGGAAACAAGGATGTGGGCTTCAAACTGTGAGATGGACTTTCACAGGTTCCGCTTCCAAGCCTTATAGATTCTGGCAAGCCGTTATTTCAGACCTTCTTTTTTTTTTTTCTGGAATATGTTGCGAGGATTAATTGTATTATTTGTGTTGGCCTCAATACTCGCTTGTCAGAGTGGATTGGGTCCAAACATCGTTTACTGCTGGCCACAAAACCTTGGAAACCATAAAAAGTACATTTTGTTTTGATTCCCACGAGTCCATCAGTTATACAAACCCCGTTTCCATATGAGTTGGGAAATTGTGTTGGATGTAAATATAAACGGAATACAATGATTTGCAAATTATTCAGTTGAATATGCTACAAAGACAACATATTTGATGTTCAAACTGATAAACCTTTTTTTTTTGTTGCAAATAATCATTAACTTTAGAATTTGATGGCAGCAACACGTGACAAAGAAGTTGGGAAAGGTGGCAATAAATACTGATAAAGTTGAGGAATGCTCATCAAACACTTATTTGGAACATCCCACAGGTGAACAGGCAAATTGGGAACAGGTGGGTGCCATGATTGGGTATAAAAGTAGATTCCATGAAATGCTCAGTCATTCACAAACAAGGATGGGGGCGAGGGTCACCACTTTGTCAACAAATGCGTGAGCAAATTGTTGAACAGTTTAAGAAAAACCTTTCTCAACCAGCTATTGCAAGGAATTTAGGGATTTCACCATCTACGCTCCGTAATATCATCAAAGGGTTCAGAGAATCTGGAGAAATCACTGCACGTAAGCAGCTAAGCCCGTGACCTTCCATCCCTCAGGCTGTACTGCATCAACAAGCGACAACAGTGTGTAAAGGATATCACCACATGGACTCAGGAACACTTCAGAAAACCACTGTCAGTAACTACAGTTGGTCGCTACATCTGTAAGTGCAAGTTGAAACTCTCCTATGCAAGGCGAAAACCGTTTATCAACAACACCCAGAAACGCCGTCGGCTTCGCTGGGCCTGAGCTCATCTAAGATGGACTGACACAAAGTGGAAAAGTGTTCTGTGGTCTGACGAGGCCACATTTCAAATTGTTTTTGGAAACTGTGGACGTCGTGTCCTCCGGACCAAAGAGGACAAGAACCATCCGGATTGTTATAGGCGCAAAGTTGAAAAGCCAGCATATGTGATGGTATGGGGGTGTATTAGTGCCCAAGACATGGGTAACTTACACATCTATGAAGGCGCCAATAATGCTGAAAGGTACATACAGGTTTTGGAGCAACATATGTTGCCATCCAAGCAATGTTAGTATGGACGCCCCTGCTTATTTCAGCAAGACAATGCCAAGCCACGTGTTACATCAACGTGGCTTCATAGTAAAAGAGTGCGGGTACTAGACTGGCCTGCCTGTAGTCCAGACCTGTCTCCCATTGAAAATGTGTGGCGCATTATGAAGCCTAAAATAGCACAAGGGAGACCCCCGGACTGTTGAACAACTTAAGCTGTACATCAAGCAAGAATGGGAAATAATTCCACCTGAAAAGCTTCAAAAATGTGTCTCCTCAGTTCCCAAACCTTTACTGAGTGTTGTTAAAAGGAAAGGCCATGTAACACAGTGGTGAACATGCCCTTTCCCAACTACTTTGGCACGTGTTGCAGCCATGAAATTCTAAGTTAATTATTATTTGCAAAAAAAAATTAAGTTTATGAGTTTGAACATCAAATATCTTGTCTTTGTAGTGCATTCAACTGAATATGGGCTGAAAAGGATTTGCAAATCATGGCATTCCGTTTATATTTACATCCAACACAATTTCCCAACTCATATGGAAACGGGGTTTGTAGTTAAATACCATATTTTCCAAGTTATAGAGTGGACCGGTACTTAAGTCACACCCACTAAATATTATAAGAAATAAATATTTGTACATACACTACCGTTCAAAAGTTTGGGGTCACATTGAAATGTCCTTATTTTTGAAGGAAAAGCACTGTACTTTTCAATGAAGATAACTTTAAACTAGTCTTAACTTTAAAGAAATACACTCTATACATTGCTAATGTGGTAAATGACTATTCTAGCTGCAAATGTCTGGTTGTTGGTGCAATATCTACATAGGTGTATAGAGGCCCATTTCCAGCAACTATCACTCCAGTGTTCTAATGGTACAATGTGTTTGCTCATTGGCTCAGAAGGCTAATTGATGATTAGAAAACCCTTGTGCAATCATGTTCACACATCTGAAAACAGTTTAGCTCGTTACAGAAGCTACAAAACTGACCTTCCTTTGAGCAGATTGAGTTTCTGGAGCATCACATTTGTGGGCTCAATTAAACGCTCAAAATGGCCAGAAAAAGAGAACTTTCATCTGAAACTCGACAGTCTATTCTTGTTCTTAGAAATGAAGGCTATTCCACAAAATTGTTTGGGTGACCCCAAACTTTTGAACGGTAGTATATATATATATATATACACCTAATTAGCTCACCTGCTGATAAAGTGTGTTCCCCCTTGGTCTATTACAATTCACTTATTCCAGAATAGATAAACAACACGATTAAAAGTGGCGAGTATCCTGACATATGGTGCAAATATATTCAGTCACTATCAATCAATCAATCAGTTCCTTTATTGTTATTGTCATAATAACACTTAAGTCATACATGTCAACGAGATTTTGTTTGAAACTGCATTGATGTGCAGGTTGACCATAATTTACAGTTTAGCATTGTCAAAAAGATCGGGAATAGAGGGGCGTCATATACACTAACCAGGAAGTAGTCTTCTAATTGGCATCTTGATTTTTTGTTTGTTTGATTACTTTTGTTATCCTTAGAGTCCTTAATTTAGGAGCTAGCTCGCCTATGTAAGGAGTACATTTAAAAAAAAATGTTTTAAGTATATTCTAGTAGTCAGCTGTGCAAATATCTGACGGTGTGGCGTTGTAGGGATGGTCTGTATTGTTTATAATTAAACATAGTAAAGATTAATGTCTGTGCCTCGGCGCTTTATTTAAGCATATGATATTTTGGTCATTGAGCTTAAAGCTACTTATCTGGGGCAGCCATACAGGAAGTGGCTGAGTCAACAGCGTTTGGACCGAAATAAAGCATGTGGGCTCGGGGCAGAGGATATGCAAAACAGCAGAAATGTATAAATAAATCTGTTCAGGCTGCTATTTGGAACCACTTACATTTTCACACAAAGCATCGAGGGTCATGCCGACGACATTCTCAACCCATGTATGGAAATGTCATCTGAGAAAACAAGGAGTCCATCAGCTGCACATTCACAATTTATGAATTACTGCATTCGGTCAGGAAAGAAAGACGCGCGCACACACCGAAACAAAAAATAAATAAACAGCGGTGGCACTTCATCCACCGGCCAGGAGATGGCTTTTTTTTTTTTCGAGATAAAGCCGACCATGAAAAATGAATGACTGTTTGCGACATGCATCATTCATGCTCGGCGTAATGGAAAAGTGAGGAGCAAATGACACGGAGAAGAGACTCGTCCACAAAGGCGGCCATTGAAAAGCGCACATGGCACACCATCCCGGACATAGGCGCCGATCTACATTTCTGCCAGTGTGTGCTCGGTATGTGTGTATCAGTGTTGTCACCATACCAATACTTTGGTACTGGTACCAAAAGTATTTCGATACTTTTCGGTACTTTTCTAAATAAAGGGGACCACAAAAAATATCATATTGTCTTTACTTTAACAACAAAATCTTAGGGTACATTAAACATATGTTTGTTATTGCAAGTTCGTCCTTAAATAAAATAGTCAACATACAAGACAACTTGTCTTTTAGAAGTAAGTAAACAAACAAAGGCTCCTAATTAGTCTGCTGACATATGCAGTAACATATTGTGTCATTTACACTACCGTTCAAAAGTTTGGGGTCACCCAAACAATTTTGTGGAATAGCCTTCATTTCTAAGAACAAGAATAGACTGTCGAGTTTCAGATGAAAGTTCTCTTTTTCTGGCCATTTTGAGCGTTTAATTGACCCCACAAATGTGATGCTCCAGAAACTCAATCTGCTTCTGTAACGAGCTAAGCTGTTTTCAGATGTGTGAACATGATTGCACAAGGGTTTTCTAATCATCAATTAGCCTTCTGAGCCAATGAGCAAACACATTGTACCATTAGAACACTGGAGTGATAGTTGCTGGAAATGGGCCTCTATACACCTATGTAGATATTGCACCAAAAAGCAGACATTTGCAGCTAGAATAGTCATTTACCACATTAGCAATGTATAGAGTGTATTTCTTTCAAGTTAAGACTAGTTTAAAGTTATCTTCATTGAAAAGTACAGTGCTTTTCCTTCAAAAATAAGGACATTTCAATGTGACCCCAAACTTTTGAACGGTAGTGTGTCTACCTATTATTTTGTCAACATTATTAAGGACAAGTGGTAGAAATTGAATTATTAATCTACTTGTTCATTTACCGTTAATATCTGCTTACTTTCTCTTTTAACATGTTCTATCTACACTTCTGTTAAAATGTAATAATCACTTATTCTTCTCTTCTTTGATACTTTACATTAGTTTTGGATGATACCACAAATGTAGGTATCAATCCGATACCAAGTAGTTACAGGATCATACATTGGTCATATTCAAAGTCGTCATGTGTCAATGGACATATTTCCTGACTTTATAAACATAATATACATTTTTTTTAAACGAAAGAAGATGTTGTGATATAATCACAGTAGTATCGACTAGATACGCTATTGTACTTGGTATCATTACAATGGATGTTAGGTGTACATCCACCAATAGTGTTTGTTTATATTTTAGAGTCCCGGAAGAGTTGGTGCTGCAGGGAATTCTGGGAATTTGTTCTGTAGTGTTTGGGGGTTAAATCACCAAAAATTATTGCCCCCTGCTCCCCTCACCTCCCAGGGGGTGATCAGGGGTGATGGGTCTAATTCAGAGAATAGTTTTGCCACACCTAGTGTGTGTGTGACTATCATTGGTACTTTAACTTTAACTTTATGTTGTGTTGCGGTGCTAATATTCTCCCAAAATGTGTTAGTCATTATTGTTAAGTGTGGTTTCACTATATGGCACATGTTTATGACAGTGTTGGCATTGTTCATACGGCCAACTTTAGTGTGACATGTATGGCTGTTGACTAAGTATGAATTTCATTCGCTTATGTGCAGTGAGTTCAAATAAAGATGTTTTTGTCATTGGGCTCAATGAAACTATGGTTAGGCTTTGCTAAATATAGTCTATATGATTTGTGACTCTTTAATTTTGTAAAAATGGACCAAACTCGCCACAAATTTAACGACAACAAGATCGATTTTTGTGGGCCCCGAAGCACCCACGGGATCGGCGCCTATGATCCCAGACACAGCTCCGATGTCGCTGCATCACATGTCCACGTGCAATTTCAATTATGAGCCAACCCACGTTACGCATAAACCACGTTACGCATAAATCATATAGCCTACTACATATAGCCTACCAAACATATTGCTGGGTATTGTGGCCAAACAGCTCCATTTTTGTTTCATCTGACCACAGAAATTGGTCTTATCTTTGTCCATGTGATGTCAGATGAAATAATGTTCTTTCCAAGTGTATGTAAACTTTTGATCTC
>NC_084758.1:30222152-30292152 GCF_033978785.1 Entelurus aequoreus
GAATGTGCCCTCAATCCTAAAACACCCGCGCCAAGATCGTCACGGTAATCGCCGGCAGTCAGATCCTGAGATCTCATTGTGTTGGTCAGCGCGGAAAGACCTCGTGACCTCGGATCGGGCTTGAAAGTAGGAACACATCCGTCGCTCCATTACCACATTTAAATGGGATTCTTTTTATATTTCCTTTTTCCTCAAACTGGGTCACAACCCTCTACTCTGCGCCCCGCCACCACCACCCATGGAAAAAAAAAAATGATCTGGCGAAGCAGGCTCGCAGATGGATGATACCCAAAGCTTCGGGGAGGAGATAGAACGTCGACCTGATTGTGCGACACTGCTGATTGCGACTGAAGCGTCAGGAGGGAACGCTGGCTTGACGCCGTAACTTGAACATGTGTACTCAAATGAATGAGTGGTCGTCGACGGCATAGGCGCCGACCCGCGTGGGATTAAAGGCAACTTTCAATCTTTACAATCATTTTTCAAAAATCAATGTTGTTGTTAGTTTTGTGGCGAGTTTGGTCCATTTTACATAATTAAAAAAAGTCACTATTCATATAGTCTATAATTAATTACATTATACTACTTAGTGGCCTAGTGGTTAGAGTGTCCGCCCTGAGATGGGTAGGTTGTGAGTTCAAACCCCGGTCGAGTCATACCAAAGACTATAAAAATGGGAGCCATTACCTCCCTGCTTGGCATTTAGCATCAAAGGTTTGAATTGGGGGTTAAATCACCAAAAATGATTCCCGGGCGCGGCACCACTGCTGCTCACTGCTCCCCTCATTGTATTACTTTGAGACAAGAGCTATATTGATGCATGCTTGGTTATGGTTTAAAGTCATATCCAAAAATTGCGACAACGACTTTTTACTGTCAACTGAGTTTCGTTTTTTATTGATTTCTGCTGGTGGTGTGCCTCCGCAATTTTTCAGCGCAAATAATGTGCCTTGGCTCAAAAAAGGTTGAAAAACACTGGACTAAAGACTCCATACGAGTAGAACGTTTTAGCATGTTAGCTCATGCTAACGAGCCAAGCGTCATTACATCACGATAGCACGTACAAATATGCATGGAAACACTCCTACAGACGGTTTAGTAAGTATGAATATTTTTAGTTATATTGTAAAACTTACAAACGTTACTTTGAAATGATGAATAAAGAATCTATACGAGTAGAACGTGTTAGCATATTAGCTAATGCTAACGACCCCAGCGTCATTACATTACGATAGCACGTACAAATGTGCATGGAAACACTCCTACAGACGGTTTAGTAAGTATGAACAGTTTTAGTTATAGTGTAAAACTTACAAACATTGCTTGGAGTGATGAATAAAGAATCCATACGAGTAGAATGTGTTAGCATTTTAGCTCATGCTAACGACCCTAGCGTCATTACATCACGATAGCACGTACAAATATGCATGGAAACACTCCTACAGACGGTTTAGTAAGTATGAACAGTTTTAGTTATAGTGTAAAACTTACAAACATTGCTTGGAGTGATGAATAAAGAATCTATACGAGTAGAATGTGTTAGTATTTTAGCAAATTCTAACGACCCTAGCGTCATTACATTACGATAGCACGTACAAATATGCATGGAAACACTCCTACAGACATTTTAATAAGTATGAATATTTTTAGTTATATTGTAAAACTTACAAACGTTACTTTGAAATGATGAATAAAGAATCTATACGAGTAGAACGTGTTAGCATATTAGCCAATGCTAACGACCCCAGCGTCATTACATTACGATAGCACGTACAAATATGCATGGAAACACTCCTACAGACGGTTTAGTAAGTATGAACAGTTTTACTTATATTGTAAAACTTACAAACGTTGCTTGGAGTGATGAATAAAGAATCCATACGAGTAGAATGTGTTAGCATGTTAGCTCATGCTAACGACCCTAGCGTCAATACATTACGATAGCACGTAAAAATATGCATGGAAACACTCCTACAGACGGTTTAGTAAGTATGAACAGTTTTAGTTATAGTGTAAAACTTACAAACATTGATTAGAGTGATGAATAAAGAATCTATACGAGTAGAATGTGTTAGTATTTTAGCTAATGCTAACGACCCTAGCGTCATTACATTACGATAGCACGTACAAATATGCATGGAAACACTCCTACAGACGGTTTAATAAGTATGAATATTTTTAGTTATATTGTAAAACTTACAAACGTTACTTTGAAATGATGAATAAAGAATCCATACGAGTAGAACGTGTTAGCATGTTAGCTCATTCTAACGACCCTAGCGTCATTACATCACGATAGCACGTACAAATATGCATGGAAACACTCCTACAGACGGTTTAGTAAGTATGAACAGTTTTAGTTATATTGTAAAACTTACAAACATTGATTGGAGTGATGAATAAAGAATCCATACGAGTAGAATGTGTTAGCATGTTAGCTCATGCTAACGACCCTAGCGTCATTACATCACGATAGCACGTACAAATATGCATGGAAACACTCCTACAGACGGTTTAATAAGTATGAATATTTTTAGTTATACTGTAAAACTTACAAACGTTACTTTGAAATGATGAATAAAGAATCTATACGAGTAGAACGTGTTAGCATATTAGCTAATGCTAACGACCCCAGCGTCATTACATTACGATAGCACGTACAAATATGCATGAAAACACTCTTACAGAGGGTTTAGTAAGTATGAACAGTTTTAGTTATATTGTAAAACTTACAAACGTTGCTTGGAGAGATGAATAAAGAATCCATACGAGTAGAACGTGTTAGCATGTTAGCTCATGCTAACGACCCTAGCGTCATTACATCACGATAGCACGTACAAATATGCATGGAAACACTCCTACAGACGGTTTAATAAGTATGAATATTTTTAGTTATATTGTAAAACTTACAAACGTTACTTTGAAATGATGAATAAAGAATCTATACGAGTAGAACGTGTTAGCATATTAGCTCATGCTAACGACCCCAGCGTCATTACATTACGATAGCACGTACAAATGTGCATGGAAACACTCCTACAGACGGTTTAGTAAGTATGAACAGTTTTAGTTATAGTGTAAAACTTACAAACATTGCTTGGAGTGATGAATAAAGAATCCATACGAGTAGAATGTGTTAGCATGTTAGCTCATGCTAACGACCCTAGCGTCAATACATTACGATAGCACGTAAAAATATGCATGGAAACACTCCTACAGACGGTTTAGTAAGTATGAACAGTTTTAGTTATAGTGTAAAACTTACAAACATTGATTAGAGTGATGAATAAAGAATCTATACGAGTAGAATGTGTTAGTATTTTAGCTAATGCTAACGACCCTAGCGTCATTACATCACGATAGCACGTACAAATATGCATGGAAACACTCCTACAGACGGTTTAATAAGTATGAATATTTTTAGTTATATTGTAAAACTTACAAACGTTACTTTGAAATGATGAATAAAGAATCTATACGAGTAGAACGTGTTAGCATATTAGCTAATGCTAACGACCCCAGCGTCATTACATTACGATAGTACGTACAAATATGCATGGAAACACTCCTACAGACGGTTTAATAAGTATGAATATTTTTAGTTATATTGTAAAACTTACAAACGTTACTTTGAAATGATGAATAAAGAATCTATACGAGTAGAACGTGTTAGCATATTAGCTAATGCTAACGACCCCAGCGTCATTACGTTACGATAGCACGTACAAATATGCATGAAAACACTCCTACAGAGGGTTTAGTAAGTATGAACAGTTTTAGTTATATTGTAAAACTTACAAACGTTACTTTGAAATGATGAATAAAGAATCTATACGAGTAGAACGTGTTAGCATGTTAGCTCATGCTAACGACCCTAGCGTCATTACATTACGATAGCACGTACAAATATGCATGAAAAAACTCTTACAGAGAGTTTAGTAAGTATGAACAGTTTTAGTTATATTGTAAAACTTACAAACGTTGCTTGGAGTGATGAATAAAGAATCCATACGAGTAGAACCGCTATGAAAGGCAAGAAGACTGAAAAGCACTCCTGTTGAAAAAAAAAAAAAGCACTACCGGTGAGCGAACTCGTCCAAAACAATAAAACACCTTCTCGTTGTATTTGCTTGTTTTTGTCTGTTTCTTTGCTTTACATTGTGGCTGTCAGCGGGGGAAAAATTAGCTGCAGGGGTCAAAGTGTAGGAAAAAAGTAGAGGCTTGTAGTCCGGAATTTCCAGACTGTCCTCACCGATCTCTTATTCCAGTTCTAGGCAGCGTTCGAGCCGCAGTGTGATTTCTGCATTAAAAAGATGAAAAGCATAAAGAACTACTGTACAAGTTATTAAAGTTATTTCCCCCTCCTGATGATGACAGCGGCCGCGGCGACGGGCGTCCGCGCAGGCACTCTCTCGCTCTGCAGCTTAATTAACTGCTAAATAAATCAGCGTCGGGCTCTTGCTCACTTCACTGAGCGATGTCATCCGGCGAGCGCAAATTCATTAGAGTCCGCCTCACCTGCCAGCTACTCTGCCACTCCCGCCCGGCGTTTTTTTTTTTTTTTGCACGTCGGGCATGTTAAGTTTGCTCAGACGGTAAATGCAAAATGTCTCCCGCTCCTCCTCGCCGCCCGGGGAACGGCGTTCACGGTGACAAAATGTCAGATGGTCATCAAGTCAGTGGGTGTGTTGATCAAAGTCGGTCTCTGAATAATCGCTCTACCTTTAGCGCCAAAATCCTCAGCTAACAGGGGGGGGGATGCTTGATCTCCATGGCAACAAAGAAGCTCAGACACATGTGACATATGGACGCCCGCGGTATAAATAGAACGTCTTTGGCGGCGTGCAACAACTGGCCAGCGCTCTGATCTTGGCGCCGGGTGAAGGAGGGTCCGGAGGCCTCGAACTGGACATCTGGACAGACACCAGCTGGTGGTGCAGCGGTGGAGGCGGGTAGAGTTGGCGAGGGAAAGCAGCAGAGTGGCAGACGCTTTAAACAAAAATGACCAACAACAGGAAAGTAACTGTCATAAATATGCAACTTTTACTGATCGATAAAAAAGGTCAAGCTGGATTCAGACTACTTTGGCTCCTTTTTATCAGTGTTTCTTAACCATAGCATGCACTATATTGCCAACAGTATTTGGCCACCCATCCAAATGATCAGAATCAGGTGTCCTAATTAGGGATGTCCGAAAATGGCTTTTTGCCGATATCCGATATGCCGATATTGTCCAACTCTTTAATTACCGATACCGATATCAACCGATATATACAGTCGTGGAATTAACACATTATTATGCCTAATTTGGACAACCAGGTATGGTGAAGATAAAGTACTTTTTAAAAAAAATGAATCAAATAAAATAAGATAAATAAATTAAAAACATTTTCTTGAATAAAAAAGAAAGTAAAACAATATAAAAACAGTTACATACTAGTAATTAATGAAAATTTGTAAAATTAACTGTTAAAGGTTAGTATTATTAGTGGAGCAGCAGCACACACAATTTACACAACCCTTTTGTGTAAATGAGTGTGAATGAGTGTAAATGGGGGAGGGAGGTTTTTTGGGTTGGTGCACTAATTGTAAGTGTATCTTGTGTTTTTTATGTGGATTTAATAAAAAACAAACAAAAAAAACCGATACTGATAATAAAAAAACCGATACCGATAATTTCCGATATTACATTTTAACGCATTTATCGGCCGATAATATCGGCAGACCGGTATTATCGGACATCTCTAGTCCTAATCACTTGGCCCGGCCACATGTGTATAAAATCAATCAAGCACTTAGGCATGGAGACTGTTTCTACAAACATTTGTGAAAGAATGGGCCGCTTTCAGTGATTTCCAGCGTGGAACTGTCATAGGATGCCACCTGTGCAATAAATCCAGTCATGAAATGTCCTCGCTCCTAAATATTCCAAAGTCAACTGTCGGCTTTATTATGAGAAAATGGAAGAGTTTGGGAACAACAGCAACTCAGCCACCAAGTGGTAGGCCACGTAAACTGACAGAGAGGGGTGAAGCGCATAGTGCAAAGACTTTCTACACAGTCAGTTGCTACAGAGCTCCAAACTTCATGTGACCTTCCAATTAGCCCACGTACAGTACGCAGAGAGCTCCATGGAATGGATTTCCATGGCCGAGCCACTGGACTCCAGAGCAGTGGAGACGCCTTCTCTGGAGTGATGAATCACACTTTTCCATCTGGCAATCTGATGGACAAGTCTGTGTTTGGAAGTTGCCAGGAGAACGCTACATTTTGGACTGCATTGTACTGAGTGTGAAATTTGCTGGAGGAGGAATTATGGTGTGGGGTTGTTTTTCAGGAGCTGTGCTTTGCCCCTTAGTTCCAGTGAAAGGAACTTTGAATTCTCCAGGATACCAAAACATTTTGGACAAATTCCCTGCTCCCAACCTTGTGGGAACAGTTTGGAGCGGGCCCCTTCCTCTTCCAACATGACTGTGCACCAGTGCACAAAGCAAGGTCCATAAAGACATGGATGACAGAGTCTGGTGTGGATTAACTTGACTGGCCTGCACAGAGTCCTGTCCTGAACCCGATAGAACCACATTTGGGATGAATTGGAACGGAGACTGAGAGCCAGGCCTTCTAGACCAACATCAGTGTGTGACCTCACCAATTTCGACCAACCTTGTGGACAGCCTTCTCAGAAGAGTTGAAGCTGTAATAGCTGCAAAAGGTGGACCGACATCATATTGAACCCTATGGGTTAGGAATGGGATGGCACTTCAAGTTCATATGTGAGTCAAGGCAGGTGGCCAAATACACTATATTGCCAAAAGTATCTGTTTCTCAGCTATGGGCCGCAGCGGTACGGAGTTGTAATTCACTTTCCCACCACTTGCGGCAGTAATGACATTCTCCAAAAATCAGAAGAAGTCTGCAGCTAAAGTCATGGAGAAGTCTTCCGCCCAAAAATGATGACTTAAGTGGTAAAGCTGTATTTTCATTTGCTCTTTAATTTTATTGAAAGTTCAGTTAAGAAACTAAATCATTAATTTAGTTGATGTATTTTAGCACAACATAATTATTATTAATAATATTGTATTATTATTATTGTATAGTCCTTCCGTTATTTATGAGTCCCTATATTTGGTTAGTACATATATTTTTTAATCAGCATGACCTATGCTTAAAATGTATTGAATACAATCAAAATCAAGAGTAAGATTAAAAAATTCATTGTTAATATTTGAGTGAGCCCTTCTGTAGGGAAAAAGTTGGGCCTTTAAGTCAAAAAGGTTAAGAACCCCTGCTTCAGATGACAACACCACGTTGTTGTTTTCAAGTGCTTATACCAAATGTTTTTCCCCCAAGTACCACCTCAGAAAAGACTCGGCTCTGCAAGTACCACCATAATCACCAACATTAAAAAATACAGTAGCGTAGTAGGCCTAAGTACTCATTAAAGACAAGGCCGAGCTTTTATTGAACAAGTATATTCAATATTTTTGGCTCAGTTTGAATTAGGGTTGTCCCGATACCATTATTTTGGTACTGGTACCAAAACTTATTTCGATACTTTTCTAAATAAAAGGGGCCACAAACAAATGACATTATTAGCTGTATTTCATGTATTTCCTGAGTTTATAAACATAATATACAAGATTTTGTGATGATAAAAAATAATATCAATGTAATCATAGTAGTATTGACGAGATACACTCTTGTACTTGGTATCATTACAGTGGATGTTAGGTGTAGATCCAAAAATGGCGTTTGTTTACATTTTGACGCCGGTGAGCGTAGTGTAGTGAAGCATGTTTAGCTATTCCTCGTCCTGCAGGGATGACACTTGTAAGAAACGTACTTTATTTGTCGCCATGGAGGCAAATTTACTGAGGGACCCCATTTTTATGACTTGATGGGGTCCCTGGGACCCCATTTTGAAAATTCCTAGCGCCAACACTGAACTGGTCACACTTGTCATTACACCACGTACTAAATAGAATCGGCAAGCACGACCAGAATTAATATGGCGCAGCTGGGTTATAAGGTGCACTGTCGATTTTTGAGAAAATTAAAGGATTTAAAGTCCGGAAAATACGGTAATATATGACAACAGAAGAAATTTCAAGTCTTCTTTTGATAACATTTTGATGATAAATGGCTTAGAGCAGGGGTCGACAACCCAAAATGTTGAAAGAGCCATATTGGACCAAAAATACAAACAAATAATTTGTCTGGAGCCACAAAAAATGAAAAGTCTTTTATAAGTGTTATAATGAAGGCAACACATGATGTAAGTGTCTATATTAGCTATTTTAGCCTACTATCAAAATGACTTTAAAAGCCTTATATAAGTGTTATAATGAAGGCAACACATGATGTAAGTGTCTATATTAGCAATATTAGCCTACTATCAAAATTACTTTAAAAGTCTTATATAAGTGTTATAATGAAGCCAACACATGATGTAAGTGTCTATATTAGCTATATTAGCCTACTATCAAAATGACTTTAAAAGCCTTATATAAGTGTTATAATGAAGGCAACACATGATGTAAGTGTCTATATTAGCTATATTAGCCTACTATCAAAATGACTTTAAAAGCCTTATATAAGTGTTATAATGAAGGCAACACATGATGTAAGTGTCTATATTAGCTATATTAGCCTACTATCAAAATTACTTTAAAAGCCTTATATAAGTGTTATAATGAAGCCAACACATGATGAAAGTGTCTATATTAGCTATATTAGCCTACTATCAAAATGATTTTAAAAGTCTTATATAGTGTTATAATGAAGCCAACACATGATGAAAGTGTCTATATCAGCCTACTATCAAAGGCTGATGCAAATCTTCGTTGACAGAAATGTATTTTAATTTGTATTCTACACATTTTTGCGACATTGGAAATCATTAGTAAAACGGAGGCTTCTCACAGGATGAGATAACTCCTGGAAATGACGAGCTCAGAATGGCCAAAGGTTTAGATGTGTGTGTGCAAGTTTAAGGAAACGGCAGGCTGTCTTCTAATAATGGAGCTATTACAATCTTTGCAAGCTACGTAATGTTTGCTGTGGTCTGGAACAACATGGCACACAAACAACTGTCTGAAATGCAGCCAATATTACATACAGATAATGTGTCATGAGATGTGCTAATATAAATTAAATACACAGAGGACATAAGTAAAGTAAATTAAATGAGCTCAAATATACCTACAAATGAGGCATAATGATGCAATATGTACATACAGCTAGCCTAAATAGCATGTTAGCATCGATTAGCTCGCAGTCATGGACTGACCAAATATGCCTGATTAGCACTCCAGCAAACAAATAACATCAACAAAGCTCACCTTTGTGCATTCACGCACAGCATAAAACGTTTGGTGGACAGAATGAGACAAGGAAGGAGTGGCATAAAACACGTCTTTCTGTGGCAGCGTCGGAGAAAGTTGAACATGCAAACAAACTACGGTGAGTTCAAGGATCGCTGGAATTAGTAGGACAAAACGGCGCTTGCCAAATATTCTCATCGGTGAAGCATGTTTAATACAAACAGGGGGATTTTGAACAATTAGGAAGGTTTGTTCTCCTACAGAAAATATATCAAAACAACAAATATATATATTTTTTTATCTTTTTCCATTTTCACACATCTCTGAAAGAGGTCCAGGGAGGTTGCTGACCCACGGCTTAGAGCTTAAGAAAACCCTTGAACATTTTAGGAAATGTTGGGTTTTTAAAAACTGTCAACAATGATCATCAAACGTATACCGCCGGCACCACCCGGGGCGTGGGCCCGGATGGTATCTGCGCGGTGGGACGCTGGGGCCGAGCCGGAGCGGGTCCGATGTAGGACAACTGGGGCAGACGGGTCGTCTTGATCTCGCTTCAAATCGGGCTTGCCGGGTGGCAATAGAGGCAGACCTGCAGTTCCGGAGGAATCCCCCACCTGGGAAACCGGCACAGCCGGCCGTTCCAAAGGCAAGTCGTGGTTACCAGAGGGTTAGAGGGGAAAGGGGAGAGGGAGGAGACCCGGGTGGGTCTCACCGGAACCGGGCCCGGGGCTAAGCTTTGCATGTAATAATTTTATAATCACATATATGAAGTTGAATTGCTGTGACATGGATGGACTTTTTGCACGATGGTCTATTTCTTTGAGTTTCACCTGTACCACCGCACGGCTGCACCAGCCGTTACATAAGGTCCTCTCCAAGACGGAGTCTGCCTGGCAACAACTATCTCGCTCCAAAAACCTGCTCGGGTGACGCTTCGTATTGAATCCGGCCGTAATAAGCGTGGCGCCAGCGGCTCGAGGGCATATGTAAACGCCACCGGTGTCACGCGAGGGTGCGTCCGCAGAGACGTACCGGATCCCCCCGCCGGTGTCAGACTGAAGGCTGACAAGATTATTAGCGACTGGCAGCATCCGTATGCTTAATAACCCACCCTGGAGCCCCTCGGTGAGCAGACACGCTGTGGTCCTCGGACATGTCTGTCGGGGGGGGGGATACGAGGGGGAGCTCGCTGCAACCTCGTCTGGTTCCGTGTCATGTCCGCCGGTTTAGAAGTGGTGCACACAAACAAGAGTGAGGCCTTGCAGCTCGACTCCCCGTAGTCCAATTCCTGTTTTTTTGTGCGACGCACCGGAGCTGCCGAGCTTGACAGTTGCCTGAGGCAGGTAGGGTTGTAATGTAGATTTTGTTTTTTTGTAGGTTGGAAACAATGTTTGCTTGTGTGTGTGTGTGTGTGGGTGTGTGTGAGGAGGGGTCTATTGATAAATAAGACATCCACTTTCTCCACCGAGCACCAGGTAATGAAAGCCAAAGCATGCAGGGGCCGATTTGTAGACTCCGGACTGTAAGCCGCTACATTTTTCCGACATTGTTTTAAAACGGAGCAGCTAACTTATGGATTTTTATTTCTCTAATGCCCATAGTAAGCTGCCACAAATGATTGGAGGATGCGGGAAGATCTGTTGACACTCTTGTGATTTGGATAACATCGGACTGTCTGCCCCCGCAGGATGAATTTGAGGACCAGTAATAGGCAATTTAGCTGGCTCAAGGTGGAGGACAGAGTAAAACAACTTGCACTGAGCCTAGTCTATAAAATCCGCTCCACCTCCCTGATACCGAAGTACATGTCAAACTACTTCCTTAACCGCCGTAACCACAACACCAGGGGGAGCTCCACTAACCACGTTAAACCCAGATTCCGATCTAACAAAGGTCTTAACTCATTCTCTTTTTATGCCACATCAATGTGGAATGCGCACCCAACAGGTATAAAAGAAAGGGCATCTCTATCCTCCTTCAAAACCGCAATAAAAGTTCACCTCCAGGCAGCTACAACCCTAAACTAACACCCTCCCCGGATTGCTAATAATCAAATGTAAACAATCAAATGTAGATACTTTTCCTTATGCCTTCTGATCTCTCTCTCTCTCTCTCTCTCTCTCTCTCTCTCTCTCTCTCTCTCTCTCTCTCTCTCTCTCTCTCTCTCTCTCTCTCTCTCTCTCTCTCTCTCTCTTGTTGATGACTGATGATAACAACCAAACCTACCCCCCCTCCACACCCCGGATTGTAAATAATGTAAATAATTCAATGTATATACTCTGATATTATCTTGTGTGATGACTGTATTATGATGATAGTATATATCTGATAGTATATATCTGTATCATGAATCAATTTAAGTGGACCCCGACTTAAACAAGTTGAAAAACTTATTCGGGTGTTACCATTTAGTGGTCAATTGCACGGAATATGTACTTCACTGTGCAACCTACTAATAAAAGTCTCAATCAATCAATCAAAATAGAGCGAAAAGCACATTTTATTTTCACTCGCCTACAAAGCATTTTAACTTGGATCGTTTTCCTGGCTTCGATACTTAAAGTTAAAGTTAAAGTACCAATGATAGTCACACACACACACACTAGGCGTAGTGAAATTTGTCCTCTGCATTTGACCCATCCCCTTGTTCACCCTCTGGGAGGTGAGGGGAGCAGTGGGCAGTCGCGGTGCCGCACCCAGGAATCATTTTTGGTGATTTAACCCCCAATTCCAACCCTTGATGCTGAGTGCCAAGCAGGGAGAAAATGGGTCCCATTTTTATAGTCTTTTGTATGACTCGGCCGGGGTTGGAACTCACAACCTACCCATCTCAGGGCGGACACTCTAACCACTGGCTTTTAACCCTGCATGAGACTTAAAACGTTTTTTAACTTTTTTAACTGTTTTTAACTGCTTTTTATCCAACAAATTGTTCTTAGGATAATTTGTATTTGCTTTTTCAATGTGTATTTTAGACTTAGACTTAGAAGGGAAATTGTTCCACACAGTAGCTCAGTTGCAATGATGGAAAGTCTAAGGATGGAAAGGACAATGCAGGTAAAAATAGACTAAATATAACTATATAAATATAACATACGTAATATTTACATAATATATGTACAGTATATTATATATACTGATATATTTTATTATATTATGTCTATATCATATATACAAAATATAACATTTACCATGTACGCACATGACGACAATATTATAATTATTACCTTACAGTGGCATTATTGTTGTATTGTTTCAGTTTCACAAATTCCTCAGTAAATTCACCAATAGTCGGTTTAGTTAATTGGCGAGCTAGCTTCCGCAGCAAGTGGGTCCATGACTTGTGTTTTGTTTAGTCGGCCGTTTTACTGCCTTGTTACAGACACCGTTTGGAAACAATTAAGGTATGGAAATAAACATTTACAGAATATTTCTGAGTAAATAACTAATTTTACAACGTTTTTATCTGCGGCTTATAGTCCAGGGTGGCTAATACAAAAAAAATGTTTTCTTCTAAAATTTTGTGGGTGGGTGGTACATTTATTTTGTTTTAAAAAAAATGCAAAAAAGAGATATTAATTTAAAAGCTAAATTTTGTAATATTATTACCATATTTTCCGCACTGGGATATAAGCCGCACCCACTATATTTGAGGAAAACATTTTTTTCCCATATATTAACCCCACCCTAGACTATAAGCCACAGATAAATATGTTGCAAAATTAGTTATTTATAGGGCTGTGAATCTGATTCGATTCAATTCAGAATCTATTCTCGATGCTGTGATAAATTTCCATTTTACCTAAAAGAAAAATGGTTTTGTTTGATATAATTTTACCCAAACATTACAAAAATGGCTGAACAGAACAGATTTTAGAAGAAAAAAATGTATAATAATTTAAATCGATTAAGAATCGTTAAAAATAAGAATCACAATTTATTTGAAAAGCAATTTTTTTTGACACCCCTAGTTATTCACACAAAGATTTTGTAAATATTTATTTACACACATTGATTGTTTCCAAACGGTGTGTGTAACAAGGCAGTAAAACGGCTGATCAAACAAAACAGAAGTCATCATCATGGACCCACTAGCTGCGGAAGCTAGCTCTCCTATCAGCTAAACAGACTCAATAACTCCACGGTGACGTTTTGGTGAATTTACAAAATTGAAACAATACAAAAAGGATGTCACTGTAAGGGTAAGAATTCCAACAGAGAAACTTGTGAACATGTTAGCATATTAGCTAATGCTAACAACGCTAGCTCGATTACATCACAATAGCACGTACACATATTTATGAAAACAGTCCTCCGGAAATCACACATTGGACAGTTTAATGAGTAAGACGTGTTTTAGTTATATTGTAAAACTTACTAACATTGTTTGGAGTGATGAATGAAGAATCCATACAAGTAGAAACGCTATGGACAACCAGAAAGACCTAACGGCACGTGTACTTCCCATTAAAAGCGCTAAACAGAAGGGCAATGCAGCACTGCAGCACCTGCAGTGAGCGAACTCGTCCAAAAGATGGCGCCGTAGCACAAACAATAACACCACAGTTCAGTGTCACGTGTTTAATGAAAACTATTTGCATTATGGGCGTCAGCGAGGATAAATCCATAAATTAGCCGCGCCACTTGATAAGCCGCAGGGTACAAAGCGTAGGAAACAAATAATGGCTTATAGTCCCGAGTTAACAGTATGAAGTATATTATATATACTCAGAGGAATACGAGACGAAGGTGTTTTTAAAAGTGCATTCAAGGACCGCTGAACAAAGTGGGACGCCACAACACCCGCCAGAAATAATAAATAACAGATTTTGTTAGGTTTTTTTGTATTTGTTTACCTAAGTGTTTATTGTCTATTGTGAGCTAACTGTGGTGCTGAATTTCCCCCAGGGATCAATAAAGTACTTTCTATTGTATTCTATTCTAATTCAAATACATCTTAAAGTGCTAAAATACAAACCAATATTTAAAACAATAAAAGCTCAGCCATTATAACAGATAAACTACAATGAATAAAACACTATCAGTGATGCAAAAGAAACAAAACGTGCAAAATAGTGGCTTTTCCAACAGTGTGCCTATTTATTTTATATATTTAAAAAACTTAGTCAAAAGATACCAGTGTGTGCGTGTGTGTGTGTGTGTGTGTGTGTGTGTGTATAAATACGTGTTGAGTACATTCAACAATACCACAATAATAATGATAACTGTGATGATTTTGGCACTGTATATGTAATTTTCATATTGTTACATATCATGTTTTTCTATCCATATATAATATATATATATATATATATATATATATATATATATATATATATATATATATATATATATATATATATATATACATATATATATATATATATATATATATATATATATATATATATATATATATATATATATATATATATATATATATATATATATATATATATACAGTATATATATAAAAGGTTTTTTAAAGTTCAAACATTATGTTTTTATATTCTACAAACTGTCTGTTTGTACATTCATACCAACACTAAAAGCTGGTATGAATAAACAAACATTAAAATATTTACTGCACAGTACGCTTGGATTATTAGAATAGACAGTGTTCTGCTGCCACCCGGTGGACAGCAAGAAGCATTGCAGCAATGGTTTGAATAATACAGTGGTAGAGTTGCATGCACCTTAAAAAATAGCAAATTAATTGAAATCAATTTTATTTATAAAAAACAATTATGAAACATGCCTTTTAAAAATGAAAAACACACTTTTAAATCAGAAATATTGTATGAAAAAAAAATACAAACGAAAATACACACGAGCAGAGATCACTAACAAAACGCCATCTCATATACAGACCTGGACCTCTAGTCCATTTTTTTTTTACCTTTTTTGAGCCCAGGCACATTTTTTGCCTTGAAAAAATGCAGAGGCACACCACCAGCGGAAATCATTAAAAAACAAAACTCAGTTGACAGTAAAAAGTCGTTGTCGCAATTGTTGGATATGACTTTAAAGCATGACCAAGCATGCATCACTATAGCTCTTGTCTCAAAGTAATATCAAAATGAGGGTGGTCCTAAAAAGGAGGAATTTTTCAAAATGACTTGTGTGTCGATTTTAAAAGTGCTCCCCTTCTGGTCAACATATGAAATGACAAGTGTGTGTAAGGAATTGAAATGTGCCCCTTTTTGGCCAAAAATTAATAAATAAAATTAAATAAATATGTATACATCGAGACATACTGTAATAACTTGAAGAAAATTATGAAGATTAAAAATAAATTAGAAACAAATAATTGACTAAAAGCAGTCTTTTTCTCACAACGTGTCGACTTTTGTCTTATAAAATCGGGAACAATTCGTCATATTCTTTCTGTTTCTGTAATATTGCAATATTTTTTATGTAAAATGATTATTTTTTTAATGCAGAATGGTGACATTTGTCATAAAATTCTGACTTTTATCACATCATTGCCAATTGTTTTGTTGTTCTTGTAAAACAGTGACATTTTTTGAGTAAAATTATGACTTTTGTCATAATTTTGCCAAGTAAAATTCAGATTCTTAGTATAACATTGCCAAAATTTAAAGTTTTCTTATAAAATTGTGACTTTTGTCGACTCTTTTCATAAAATTGCCAACATTTTAAGCTTTTCTTGTAAAATTGCGACTGTTATTAAATAAAATTCCAACTTGTATCATAATATTGCACAAATGTTCACTTTTTGCTTGTAAAATTTTGACTTGCGTTGAGTAACATCATGACTTTTATTATAATACTGCCAAAGTTCTAAGTTTTTCTTGTGAAATTGTGGCCTTTTTTCTTGTGAAATTCCAACTCATTTTTCACAACAAGCTTTTTTATATTGGCATAGTATGTATATATTATTAATGTTGTAAATACAAACCTTTATATATCTGGAAAGGCTGGTCCTAAAGAGGGAGGCATTTTTCGGAGGTCTCGAGAAGGTAACAAATACAAGTGTGTGTGTGTGTGTGTGTGTGTACGTGTATACACACACACACACACACACACATACCGTATTTCCTTGAATTGGCGCCGGGAATATGGTATTCGCATGCCTCGAATTACAGCCGGGTCAAACTCGTTTCGCAAAATAATTAGCGCATGCTTGGCACTTCCGCCGGGTCAAATATGAGTCATTAAATGACTCCCGCCTCCTGGTGGTAGAGGGCGCTAGTGATCCTTCTTGCGACTGCTGGTACTGCAGAAGAGTGCTGCAGAAGAGGACAACCTGCAGCAAGAGTGCGCAGCCATTGTTTGCTTGGACTTTTACCATGGAGGATTACATATCTAGAATAAAACAGTTTTTTAAACTGGACTTTCAATCGAAGCAGGAGGTAATACTTAAAAGGAAGATCTCCATCGAGACAGAGAGACTTTTAAAACTGAAGAAAGATAAGGAAGACTTCTATATTGATGCTTTTCTTCAAAAGGAGCTGGCATGGACTCATTTATACCTAAAGGTAAGACAATAATAACGTTTTTTTAATTAAATGTGCTTTTCATGGTAAGGTGAGCGCCGGAGTGAGAAGAGGTTTTAAAATAATTAGCGCATGCTTGGCCATCCCGCAGGCTTCTGGTAAGCGCAGGAGTGACAGGAGGTTTTAAATTAATTAGCGCCCCTGCGGCTAATCAAGGAAATACGGCATATACATACATACATACAGTATATATGCATACAGTACATATACACACATATATATATATATATATATATATATATATATATATATATATATATATATATATATATATATATATATATATATATATATATATATATATCTTAATATATATATATTCCACTAATTGACTAAAAGAGTGCAGACTTGCTGCACGCTCGCCCGACACTGCGTGATGATGTCATGGTATCGATGCGAAGATGCATTTTTAGACAATATGATTTGCCTGAGCGGCTAGGAGACCCCGAGAGTAACAAGCGGTAGAAAATAGATTAGAAAGGACACATTTTTTTAAAAACTTGAGACTTCCCGCGGGCCGGATTTTGGACGCTGCCGGGCCGTATTCGGCCAGTGGGCCGTAGTTTGGGGACCCCTGATCTAAACTTTACCGCTGCCGGCTATTTTTTTTTTCTATACTTTTATTGTCATGTCTTCAGAATGCTTTTGTTCTATTTTTGGCCAAAGTAAGACAAAGAAAACAATCTGAAGTTGTCTTTATTTTTTTTAGTTTTAATGCCATGATTTTAATAGTCCGGCCCGTGTGTGCACAGATTTCCCCCCATGGGGCCCCTGAGCTAAAATGAGTTGGACACCCCTGATGTACAATATTACAGAATACGTAACAGCTGCAGCAAAAAAAAAAAAAAAGCAGCATAAAATAGAGAGTAGGTCCAGCAGAAAATAGACAGTATAAATAAAGAGAGGTAGCTAACATAGAAGCGGTCGGACAAATAAAAAATAAAAACTTGAGACTTCCCGCGGGCCGCATTTTGGGGACCCCTGACCTATATTGTTTAAACACCGTGTACAACACATACCAATTGCCTGTGGAACAAACTTAAATCATCAGCGTTCCTAATAGTTTCTGAAGGAACACAGCATTACTGAAGAAGAACCCGTGTTTTCACAACAAAAGGGCCACACAGCGATAGCAAAGAATAGAGCAGTGGTCCCCAACCACTGTGCCGTGAGATACAGTCTGGTGTGTCGTGGGAGATTATCTAATTGGGTTAAAAATATTTTTTGCAAACCAGTAATTATAATCCACAAGTGCCGTAGTTGAGTGTCGGTGCTATCTAGAGCTCGGCAGAGTAACCGTGTAATACTCTTCCATATCAGTAGGTGGCAGCCGGTAGCTAATTGCTTTGTAGATGTCGGAAACATGGTTTGTCGTGATCACAAATATGCGGGAGGCGGTGTGTAGCTAAAAATGTATCTAACACACAAGTGCCGCTAAGAAAAGGCATTGAAGCTTAGGGAAGGCTATGCCGAACGAAACTAAAACTGAACTGGCTGCAAAGTAAACGATGCTGGACGACAGCAAAGACTTACTTTGGAGCAGATGGCGTCCACAAAGTACATCCAAACATGACATGACAATCAACAATGTCCCCACAAAGAAGGATAAAAACAACTGAAATATTCTTGATTGCTAAAACAAAGTAGGTGCGGGGAATATTGTTTAAAAGGAAGACATGAAACGGCTACAGGAAACACACAAAAAAAGAGGAAAAGCCACCAAAATAGGAACGCAAGACAAGAAGTAAAACAATACACACAGGGAAATTGCAAAAAACTAAAAATAAGTCAGGGTGTGAAGTGACAGGTGGTGACAGTACACCTACTTTGAGACATTAAGAGCTATAGTCATGCATGCTTGGTTATGATTTAAAGTCATATCCAACAATTGCGACAACGACTTTTTACTGTCAACTGAGTTTCGTTTTTTAATGATTTCTGCTGGTGGTGTGCCTCCGCATTTTTTTCAATGGAAAAAACGTGCCTTGGCTCAGAAAAGGTTGAAAAACACTGCATTAGAGCATGCGGTTGGCAATCACAATTTAATCCCATTTAACAGTATTAATATCATGGAAAACAAGTCTAACCTACCCTTAGAAGTGGATTTTCAGCATGGCTGCTTCCTGTGTGTATAATTTGGCATGACGACGACTGGCGAGTGCAATGTTGACAACTTGCCATCACATGTTTGCCTTCAGCAGGTGTCATAATGAAGGCAGCCATGCATTTCCCCTCAGCGACCGGTGGGGGCAAAAGTGGCGCACTGCATGAGAAATCAGCAGAGCAGCCAGAAGAAGAAGAAGGGACTTTGCAGCGACCAATCAAAATGAGCTCCGGGGAGCGCGGGGCGTGGTCATAGCTGCTCTGCGCTTGGGTTTCTTTTTATTTAAATATATAAATAAACCTTTATTTTGAAATATGCAACATTTACATACAAGCAAATAAATAATAATAGTCAAAACAAGTACAAAAACAGCACCAAACTCAAACCAACTAAAATAGAATGCAATATATATGTAACGGGTATAAGAAATAATTTGATTATTTGAGTGAAATTCCTGCTAAAATATGTATATTGGTTTGTTATGCAATGAGAGGTCCAATTGCGCCATCTGCTGGTACCTGAAAAGTCTGTAGATATGACCGCAAACCGGAAGCTATTAGTAGACTTCCTGTTCTCTGCTAATTGTAAGATACGTTTTGATATTGCTCTGCAAAATATTATAAATTACACTAAAGCTAACGTGAGATTTATTGTAAGGTACACAGTTATTTAATGGCAGTTGAAATGCTATGTTGTGGAATATATATATATATATATATATATATATATATATATATATATATATATATATATATATATATATATATATATATATATATATATATATATATATATATATATATATATATATATATATCCATCCATTCATCCATTTTCTACCGCTTATTCCCTTCGGGGTCGCGGGGGGCGCTGGAGCCTATCTCAGCTACAATCGGGTGGAAGGCGGGGTACACCCTGGACAAGTCGCCACCTCATCACAGGGCCAACACAGATAGACAGACAAAACAGTCTTATTCCATGATGGAATAACTCATTCCCCCTCAAAATTCGGAACACAATAAATGTATTCAAAATAAAAAAGTAAAATTTATTGTGAAAATAAGATTTTTTATTTTTTTAGAACAAATCAGACTTATTCCAAAATTGAATAAATATTTTTTTCTCCTCAAAATTCTACTCACAATCGTGGCAATGTGAATTTTTTTTTACACATAATTTTGCATATTTTTTGAAAATAAAAATCTAGAATTTATTGTTAAAAGGTTTTATATATATATATATATATATATATATATATATATATATATATATATATATATATATATATATATATATATATATATATATATATGTGTGATGTAACCGAGGGTTTATATAAGTCGCCTATACTGTATACAATTATAAAGTAACAAACACGGAGGCTCCAGTTTTACACGAGGACCATATTATTTTCTCTCTTTTCCGAAACCTCCGCTTCACCACATGTCACACTTCCGCTCTTAGCGCCTTCAAAATAAGAGCTCAAGGCATATACTGTATAACAGCTTATAACAGGAACTTAACATCACAAAGAGGAAAGCCCATACAAATAGGTTACAGTTAGAGATGTCCGATAATATCGGCCTGCCGATATCATCGGCCGATAAATGCTTTAAAATGTAATATCGGAAATTATCGGTATCGTTTTTTTTAATTATCGTACCGTTTTTTTTTTGTTTTGTTTTTTTTAATTAAATCAACATAAAAAACACAAGATACACTTACAATTAGTGCACCAACCCAAAAACCCTCCCTCCCCCACTCATTCACACAAAAGGGTTGTTTCTTTCGGTTATTAATATTCTGGTTCCTACATTATATATCAATATATATCAATGCAGTCTGCAAGGAATACAGTCCGTAAGCACACATGAATGTGTGTGCTGCTGGTCCACTAATAGTACTAACCTTTAACAGTTAATTTTACTCATTTTCATTAATTACTAGTTTCTATGTAACTGTTTTACTTCCTTTTTTATTCAAGAAAATGTTTGTCATTTATTTATCTTATTTTATTTTATTATTTTTTTTAAAAAGGACCTTATCTTCACCATACCTGGTTGTCCAAATTAGGCATAATAATGTGTTACTTCCACGACTGTATATATCGGTATCGGTTGATTTTGGTATCGGTAATTAAGAGTTAGACAATATCGGAATATCGGATATCGGCAAAAAAGCCATTATCGGACATCCCTAGTTACAGTGACCAAGTGTAAAGCCATAGGCTCACACAAGTTACGTAAATAATCCAAATTTGGAGCACAGCATCGTAGTTTTCACAGCTTTTTGGATGTTGTTCAATCAATCAATCAATGTTAGAGGTAGAAAACATTTTAAAGTAAAGTTCTAATTATTTTTTTAAAAGGCACCCATTAGCTAACACGTGATGTCGTAGGGTTCACGGTGACCTTGATTACGCCAACTAGTGGCAAGGAGGCTCAACTTCTGCTCGTAACATAAAGTATGTTACTTCGCCCATAGACGTCGACTCGTATTTTGAAACAAATACCGTCAAAAGAGGTGCGTAAGTAAATATAATCTCTTGCAGGGCTAACATTTCTTGTTACTGCTTGAAATATTAAAAGTAGCCAAACTCTCACAATAATGCAGCTGTACAATATAAACATCGCTGTGCTACGCAGCGCTCGTCTTAAACCAGGGGTGTCAAACTCATTTTCATTGAGGGCGACATCGCAGTAATGGCTGCTTTCTGAGGTTCGCTTTTAAAAAAATAATTTACATTATGTACCAGGGTTATAACCTGTGATTAATCATGATTAATCGAAATGCATATGCATTTGATTATTAGATTTGTTTATGTATAACTTGCTTTAAAATCATAAAGGTGACAAGCAGATATTTAACTGTTTGTTTTTATCTCACAAACATAGTTTTGCAATACAGTATATAATAATATAATTGGCACGATCACATAATATTAAAGTTTAAAATATGCATTTTTTTTCCTGCCAAAATTGAAAGAATTAATGCATTTACTAAAAAATTTTATTTTTTTAAAATTTTATTTTATTGAAACATTTTTTCCAGGCTTTCGTGGGCCGCATAAAATGATGTGGCGGGCCAGAATTGGCCTCCGGGCCTTGAGTTTGACACCTGTGTCTTAAACCAAAGGTGTCAAACTAATTTTAGATGGGGGGCCACATGGAGAAAAATCTACTCCCACGATAACTTAAAAATAAAGACAACTTCAGATTGTTTTCTTCTTTAAAAATAGAACAAGCACATTCTGAAAATGTATAAATAATGTGTTTTTTTTACAATTACCTGTAGCGGTCAATAGTATATCAACCTTATTTATATTTTCTGAATAAATTATGTGATATTGTTCATCAGTCAACTCATTGGTGTTCATTTTCAAAATATCAAGATAAAAAATTTGATCAAAATCAAATTACATGTTATTATAATAATAATAATAGATTTTATTTGTAAAAAGCACTTTACATTGAGTAAACAACCTCAAAGTGCTGCAGTGTATTAAAAAATAAAAAGATAATAAAAATTTAAAAAAATAAAAACTAGAACAGCCTAATAGCTAGAACTAGTATGCATACATCTAAAAAAAAGGCTTTTTTTGTTAAATAAAAAAAAAGGGTTTTTAAGCCTTTTTTAAAAGCATCCACAGTCTGTGGTGCCCTCAGGTGGTCAGAGAGAGCGTTCCACAGACTGGGAGCGGTGGAGCACTAAGCTTATTTATGTAGTTTGCCCATTTTCCTCGACTGATGTACCAACATGTGGTTTATTTTGTACATATGTAGCATAATCTACAAAGAATTGCTATTGCGACATCCAGTGGACACATTTAGAACAGCAGTTTCTTTCATTAAAAAAATTCAGGTTCATTTTTATACTTAGCAAACTCATCCCACAGGCCGGATAAAACTTGTTTCCGGACCGTACTTTTAACACCCCTGTCTTAGATGTAGGCAACATTTGATGCAGGAAGGGTTGAGAGTAGCGGACCAAACAGGCACTCTTCCTGCTCCTTCTTGGGAAGAAAACACACCACTCTTTATGTATGATTGCCCATTTACTGTTCAGAGCCACAGGTAGTACTTCAGGGTCAGAGGTCATTCTGAAAATAGAAATCACATTTTGTAAGGTGCACCTGAACAAAACACAAAAAGGCATCTGAATAATTAGGAGCAATGACTGTAACACAAAAAAGTCATCAAGAGCACGAAGAACCATTTGTCATTGCCAAAGACGTCAACTTAAATATTTCACAACATTACACAAGCACCGCGTGTGTTTTTCATAATATATTCCATCTGCTCTTGTAAAAAATAGGTCTATTTGTTTTGAAACTATTCACACTTTGTACAAGATTTAATAAACACTTCTATGAGATGTGGCCCTGGAAACAAAAACACTCTTGAATATGCAGCTGCATTAACCAAAACAAACGGGCATCAAAACATCTCTCGTCCCTCTGCCCACTTCAGCAAACATAATACTGCTCTTCACGGACAGTGCAGCCGTTTAACTGTGCGCACACTCGCCTCCAAACACTTTGGCCGAGTGACTACAAACCGACAGGCGGCGTGTGTCCACCTGTCATACATTCACGGAGGGGGGAGACGATTCTCCGAGACACGCCGACGTGGTCAGGCGACAAACTTCTTCTTGGTGGTGGAGCCGCTCTTGGTGGCCGTGTCGGCATGAGACTGGTACCCGATGACCACTTTGGGCGGAATGCCTAACCTCTCTTTGTACACGCGGCTGGAAAGAAACCCACGTCAGAAATACAAAGTGCAAGAAAACATGAAGTCAAAAAGGTATCAAACTCAGACCCAAGCCGCCACGTCATTTTATATGGCCCACAAACGCCTGGAAATAATATGCGTTCGTACAGTACTTTATCTTTTCTTGCTGAATATATTTGTGTATTTCCAGTTTGACAGAAAAAAATGCATCTACTGCATGCAGTTGCATATCTTTGAAGCTTTATGGTAGAGATGTCCGATAATATCGACCTGCCGATATTATCGGCCGATAAATGCTTTAAAATGTAATATCGGAAATTATCGGTATCGGTTTTTTTTTATCACCGGTATCGTTTTTTGAATTAAATCAACATAAAAAACACAAGATACACTTACAATTAGTGCACCAACCCAAAAAACCTCCCTCCCCCATTCACACTCATTCACACAAAAGGGTTGTTTCTTTCTGTTATTAATATTCTGGTTCCTACATTATATATCAATATATATCAATACAGTCTGCAAGGGATACAGTCCGTAAGCACACATGATTGTGCGTGCTGCTGGTCCACTAATAGTACTAACCTTTAACAGTTAATTTTACAAATTGTCATTAATTACTAGTTTCTATGTAACTGTTTTTATATTGTTTTACTTTCTTTTTTATTCAAGAAAATGTTTTTAATTTATTTATCTTATTTTATAATTTAAAAAAAAAAAAGGCCTTATCTTCACCATGCCTGGTTGTCCAAATTGGGCATAATAATGTGTTAATTCCACGACTGTATATATCAATCAACGCCCAACCCATCAACAACCAGGATGTGTGCCGACACCTACCAGCGTTTGTTCGGGAGGGGGAAAAGCTGAAGACAAGACCTTCAAATCCTGATCTAAGCCCATTGAATGCAGCCAGGGACTGGCAGATGCGAGTCGACTTAGATCAGAGGCTAATTTTCCCCCCGGCGATCGCAACGACCACCCTGCGTCCAGACCTCGCCCTATGGTCTGAAACCTGCCATGTAACTATATCATTGAACTGACAGTTCCGTGGGAGGATGCCATCGAAGAAGCGTATGAACGCAAGAAGCTGCGGTACTCCAACCTTGCAGCTGAGGCACAGGACAGAGGCTGGAGGATAAGGGTGCGCCCAGTGGAGGTGGGCTGTAGGGGCTTTGTAGCTAGCACAACAGCAAAGCTCCTTAGAGAGGTTGGAGTCAGGGGGCAGGCTCACAGACAGGCCATTAAAGAGCTGGCCAACACAGCAGAGAGGACGAGCCATTGGTTGTGGTTGAGGAGGAGTGACACCAGCTGGGCTGCTAAGGCTAACACCTAATGGGACACACACACCCAGGGATTTGATCACCCTGGGGTGGGCCCTTCCTCAGCAGAGGGTGTCTTGTGGTAAGCCGGGCCGAAACACCCCGTGACGCTGGGGCACACAACTGAAGATGTGTCCCAATGGTGGAAAAGCCTCCCAGCAGTGTCACCTAGCCTCACTTAGGTATGCGGTCAGGTGCAAGCCTGGCTCAGGGAGGAGGACGCCCCTGCCATGCAGAGTCCCCAGGGATTGTACCAACTAGTCCTTTCAACAAATTATAATTAAGTATCGGTTGATATCGGTATCGGTAATTAAGAGTTGGACAATATCGGAATATCAGCAAAAAAGACATTATCGGACATCCCTACTTTAAGCGGTATAGCTCGGTTGGTAGAGTGGCCGTTCCAGGTTCGATCCCCGCTTCCGCCATCCTAGTCACTGCCGTTGTGTCCTTGGGCAAGACACTTTACCCACCTGCTCTCAGTGCCACCCACACTGGTTTAAATGTAACTTAGATATTGGGTTTCACTATGTAAAAGCGCTTTGAGTCACTAGAGAAAAAGCGCTACATAAATATAATTCACTTCACTTTAAAATAATCTAATAATGCAACAAAATCATCCTACAGTAGAAAAGGGATGCATATGGGTGGATCTTGCATTGGGTTTATCATTTTGCAATGCGGTCTGCTGAAAATTATGGAAAGCGCTAGGGGTGTCAAAAAAAAAAAAAAAAAGATTTTCAAATGAATCCTGATTTGTAATGATTTTTAATTGATTTAAAAATAAATTAAAATCTATTTAAAACAATCTAATAATGCAACAAAATCATCATACAGTAGAAAAGGGATGCATATGGCTCCATTCCTGGGTGGATCTTGCATGGGGGTTTATCATTTTGCAATGCGGTCAGCTGAAAATTATTGTAAGCGCTAGGGGTGTCAAAAAAAATAAAAAAAATAATTTCAAATGAATCCTGATTATTTGTAACGATTCTTAATTGATTTAAAAAAATAAAACCTACTTAAATAGTTTTTTTTTTTAAATCTGTCCTGTCCAACCACTCAGGCAAATCAGAATATTGATGTAGATGTCCATATCTGCTGTATATATTTTCTTTAGAAAAAGTACTCTTGGATAGTTCTCTTGTTGCTTTAATTGTATTTGACTTAATTGGGTAGAATTGTATTACATTTTATTTTATTATGCGCAATATATATTATTGGTTAATTATTTTGTTGTTGTTTTAATTTTACTTTTTTAGCTGTATGTAGAAATGGCACTGCTGGAGTGGCAGCTGGTTGCATCAGCTCTACTCTTTTAATGCCCCTCTAGGGGATTAATTAAGTACTTCTGATTCTGGTTAAACAAAAACTGTTTTCTTTTAAACAATACAACAAATTATCAGAGAAGTTTGTCTATTTTATGGAGGAATGTAATTACTCATAGAACTGGCACCCAATGTTATTAAAAGATAATTGACTTTGCATTGAGAATTGATTCTGAATCTAATTGTTACCCCCAAGAATTGAATCGTGTGTTGCCCATATATTCACAGCCCTAGAAAGCACCAATCTCCATAGTAAGTGACGCTGTGCTCAAAGTTGGAATTGTCACAAAACATATTTTAAAAAGGTATTCACTCTACTGCCATCTGGCGGCTAAAGGGGAAAGTGCAGCCGCCCAATTCGTCACGTTTCATGTGTCAGGTAAACAGCACGAATGGGGCCGTATGAATCACCTACAGTGTAGACATGACGATAGACTTAATGATGATTTAAAAAAACGAGCAGCTCAGTAGCCAGAAATTCACTGTTAAAAACAGTGGTGCCAGTTTTTACATTTACAGAAAATAAACAATCGTAGATTTTACGGTAAAAAATGTGCAGCTGAGTTGACAGAAATTTAGTGTGGTACCGTTTTTTAATTTACAGTAATACACTGTAAAAAAAAACATTTCACGGTAAATATATATTTTTTTTTTAAACGGTAAAATTGTAAAAAAATTTACCTTGCATGTAAAAAATATCTAATAGTCAAATGTATAGGCAATTGTGTCATAATATCATGAGGTATATTTATACATTATTCACCAAAACTGTGACGTGGGCCTCAACGGAAATGAGTGTGACACCCCTGGTCTCAGTGCTCACCCTATGTGCGTGATGGCCTCCTTGTTCTCATAGTCTGTGGTCCAGATCGCGATCTTGTCTCCTTTAGTACGGACGTTGATGACGGCGCCGCACACGTCGTCGCTGTGGTCGTCGAAAGCTTCGCCCACGAGACACAGGAGCTGCGGGGAAGACGGAAGTGCGACGTGACGGCAGGACCCTGCGGCTATCGCCACATCAAAACCTACCGTCTCCAACCAGAAGCGATCCAGGTCTGACTTGCGCTGCTGCTTGGACAGCGTGATCAGCCAGCGGCCGCCTCGCCGGTTCCGGTCGTCCTCCCACATGGGCTCGATGTCATCCTGTTGACCAAGGAATGCAAAGACGACAAGAGCAAAAGGTACAGTAACATCGCCATGCGCAATAATAATAATAATAATAATAATAATTAGAAAATTATGGGCCTGCTATCTGTGCCCTGGACCTCTGGCCGGGGGTCGCTGGAAGCCGCCGTACTTATTAGATGGTGCCGAGTGTCTGAATCCGTGAGTTTTAGGGTTAACTGTACAAAATGAGCTACAGAGATAGCCTAAAACATTAGCATGCTTACATTAAAATGTAGAATAGAATAGAATGGACTTTATTGCCATTATATTTGCATATAACGAGATTAAGGACTCCAATTTAAGGTGCGGTAGTGGAAACAAGTATGAAATAAAAATAAATCACATAAGTAATAAAGATAAAACATAAGAATTTAAATAAACAGACTACTATCCAATAAAAACAATAAGCAATCCTGTACAATATACAAAAAACTGTACAATATACAGAACAGAACAAGAGTACTGGAGTAATAAAGTAATGACAATCAGTGTCGGAAGTATTGCACCCGAAGGGTAATATTGCACAGTAAAATGCAACATTTTGCATGTGTGCTAACGATAGCATAATAACAGTCAGCATGTTTCATATACCAAGTACTTAAAGGACTATACGTTGCACCTCATCTCCTGTTATTACTTTACCAAAGCATTGTTCAACCCATCCTTCTGTACTGTTCCACATGTTTTTTCACCATGCTTTCTGTAACCAACCGGATCAAACTCACACGCATTACAAACATAGCAGCTAAAATCATCGGCCTACCCACACCCAACATTTCAGAGCTAAACCACAGGTCCATCATTCGACTGGCAAACACAATAGTCCAGGATATGACTCACCCACTACAGCAATACATCATCCCACTACCATCAGGGCGCAGGTACAGAACTATCAAATTCCGGAGGGCCCGCCTCGGGAAAAGCCTTATCCCTGCAGCTATAGCCGCCCTAAACAGCAGGCCCGGCCGACCTGTCTGACAAGCCTGTAACTGTGTTGGTCATGTATTATTCTTGTTCGTGATTTTTTAATTTTTTTTTAATTTCAGGCAATGACATAAAAAATGATGTGATGTGTAATGTCTATTGTTTAAATGTACGGCAGTGAAAATGAATTCCCCAACTGGGACCAATCAATCTAAATCAAATCAAAGTTATACGACTCAAAGGTGTATGGCGGCGGAAATACAAAAAAAAAAAAAGTGTAAAATGAAATGAAAAAGTTAGCATGCTTAAGTTAGTTTGCTAGCATGCTATCGTTTGCATGCTAACAACTGTCACATACCAAGTTGTATGACTCTGGGTTAAATGGTTGCAAAACTAGCTCAAAAAGTTAGTATGCTAATGTTAGCATGCAAGCAAGCTAACGAGCATGATAATATTTAGCTTGTGTCACATACCAAGTTATATGACTAAGGTGTATGGCTGAGGAATTAGAGAAAAAAAAAAAAAAATTAATTTAGCAAGAAAAGTTAGCACTTTAATGTTAGCATGCTAACAGTTTACAAGTGTCACGTACCAAGTTATATGACTGAGGTAAACGGTTGCAAAACAAGCTCTAAAAGTTGGCGTGCATTTTTATTATTTTTTTCCAGCTGTTTACACTGCAAGTAAAATGTGATTTTTATCAGACTCCAGTGTAAACACACAGGCCCCATTGTGGCCTCGATGTCACTTGCATGCACACTTCGATAAAGTGAAAACAAAGCAAATTGACCAGGAGAAAGTCGCTACTACTCCAAAACAAAATGAAAATTCACAACACCTTAAAAATGAGTGTTTAACGTGATAGTAAATGAAAGTAATATAATGTATATAGTGTAATATATTTGGGAGGGTTGTAATCTTTTTATGGCTGTTAAGTAGAGGAGACACGGACATCAGTGTGGATCTACGTTACCTTTATTTTTCAACTCACATGTAAGCTGTGATTCCGGTCTTTCAACAATCTTCAGAATAAAAAATAAATAAATATATATACTGTATGTATATGTATATGTATATATATATATATTAGGGCTGCAACTAACGATTAATTTGATAATCGATTAATCTGTCGATTATTACTTCAATTAATCGATTAATAATCGGATAAAAGAGACAAACTACATTTCTATCCTTTCCAGTATTTTATTGAAAAAAACAAGCATACTGGCACCATGTTGTGGACATTGGGGGTGCAGCATACACCAATAATAACACAGAAATGTAACTCATCAGATCAGAACTGAATCAGATATTGTACACGTTTCTGTTGTGAATAATAAAAGATTCATTTTGGGCTGCCTCTGAATAATAGCATGAAATATTCCAGCACCTTAATAACGTTTAGTTATACTAAAGCGTCACTCAAATCTAAATAGATTTATATAGCTTTATCGGCCCGGCTACATTGATCCATTATGAAACCAACCTGAGATATTTCTGTCCGTTACGTTTATTTCGAAATTGGTAACCGTGCGTTTTCTCTCTCAAAACGGAGTCAAATGTGCCGGAGACACATTATCAGCCCCGCGTTGCAACAAAGGCATAACTTTAAAGTTACTCACAAAAAAGCTGAACTCATGAATGCTTGTTGCCACTATGGACTTAAAAAGTTACCTACCGTGAGTTCCTCCCTTCATCCATGGCTCCAACATGTTTCTTCTTCAGGTGCTCCTGAAGCAATGTTGTACTTCCGTGCCATTTTGCAGGAAACGCTCTTCTTTGAAGTCTTTAAAGTGAAGTGTTCCCACACTTTTGACGACTTAGGTCATACACTTTTCTCCATTGAAGCAATAACCTCAAGATGTTTCTCCGCTAAACTATCGGTAGTGTTTTCCTGCGCCATTTTTCGAATGTTTCCAGCAAAGGAGACGGCGTCGTCACGTGATCTGCACATGACATCACTGGCCAGCTTACGCCACCTCATGAGACGTAGCCTCTGCGCCGCCCTGGCGCTGTTTTGTACTTATTTTGATTATTGTTTCTCAGCTGTTTATAAATGTTGTTTATAAATAAAGGTTTATAAAACAAAAAAAACCAACAACAAAAAAATTACCAAAAAATAAAAATAAAAAGCCTCCGCGCATGCGCATAGCATAGTTCCAACGAATCGATGAATAAATTAATCGCCAACTATTTTGATAATCGATTTTAATCGATTAGTTGTTGCAGCCCTAATATATATATAACACGTAGCCTATTATTTGCACACTATTGACAAGTGATGCACAGTAAGCCGTCTTAAATTGAAACCGGGTGAAATATCCATTTCCGCTGGTGACTGCGTCTTTCTGGCGCACGCGAATGACGTAGCTCGCCCAAAGCCGACACAAAAAAAAAATCACATTCAGGTCGCATTGCGTTTAGACCAGGGACGTCAAACATGAGTCTACAGCTAAGGTGTCCAACTCAAGGCCCGGGGGCCAATTCTGCCTCGCGACATCATTTTATCTGGCCCACAAACACCTGGAAATTATGTGTCAATAAAGTACTTTTATTTTCGCACTAAGTTTTTTTTTTGACAGAAGAAATATATGTACTGCTTGAAATGGCATACCTTTTAAACTTTAATAGTATCCAATATTGCAACAAATATTACAGTATATTATCATACTTTCCAAACATGTTTTTGTCTAAATAAAAAATACACAACTTTACAGCAAACTACCCATTAAATTAATAAAAATGACAATAAATTGTACGTTATTCTTTACAGCATATTACTGTAAATTAAAAAAGAGTACTATTGTTTTTTGCGTTAAAATTCTGTTGACTGAGCTGCCAGTTTTTTACTGTAAAATCTGCGGTTGTTTTTAACGGTGTATTACGGTCCCCTCCAAGGTTTCTCATTGTCATCCCATTGGGTTGAGTTTTTTCTTGCCGTGATGTGGGATCTGAGCCGAGGATGTCGTTGTGGCTTGTGCAGCCCTTTGAGACACTCGTGATTTAGGGCTATATAAGCAAACATTGATTGATTGATTGATTGAAATGGGAAATACTAAACGTTAAAAGTTTATCAAACCAGCGTTTAACGAAGTGATCACTGCAAACTTGTGTGTGCTACTTTTCTCGTCTTCTTTCGTGAACTCTTTCACTCTTTCGCCCTTTTTGGTTACCTCTCGAGGAACTCTAAAGAAACGTATGTTTTTGGTGATGTGAACGGTTCCGACAGCCAAAAAAACGCCAGCGTAGTGCATTTTCCGAGGCTAAATTACACCCAGACCCCTTTAATGCTTTGGGCCTCGCATAGTTGACGCACCGGATGTGAGGTCAGTTAAGAAAGGTAAGTTTTGCATAATAGGGCCCATTTAAAGCTGAAGGATTGGGACAAGCTTATTTATGTGAGAGGGGTGTGTTTTTACCTTAAACAGCGAATAGTCACATCCTGACGTCAAGTTACTTGACAGCTGGATATGGTTATACAACCTGGGAAGGGGAGGATGATATTGGTTATATATTTGGCATAGCAGCTTGGGAATATAGCTTATCTTACGCCCAGAAGTCCTCCACGCTGTCAAATTTAGAAATGAGACCAAGGTTTGCTTGCCAAGTTTTGCTCTTGTCATTCTTGAAAAACCAAAGAGCCCATCTGCACAATGAATAAACAAATACATAAACAAATGTAAGACCTGACAGAAGCCTGGTTTGCATTCTACCTGTTCTGCAATGGATGCTTGACGTAGGACTCTGGACTAGCAACATTTTCAACAGTTTTCTCACTTGTTTCTTCCTCAGGCTCTGCAGTGACTTGATCGATCACCTAAAAAAACACAATAGTAATTTAAAGTATTACTTTGTACACTTTTGAGTACAATCCCAGAACAAGCTACGGACAGTGTAACCCGGCTACAAGCGTCAAAGGGGAACTGCACTTTTTGGGGGGAATTTTGCCTATCATTCACAATCCCCATGTCAGACAAAAACTAATATATTTGTATTTTATTTATGCATTCTAAATAGTAAAATGCTGTAAGTACGAGGTGGCTAACAATGCAGCCAATACTGTTTCGCACATAAAGACCTAAAAAAAAAACATCCAACAACCGCCAACAATACTCCATGTATATTTTGTGACCTGGATATTAACCAAATACCAGATTTTCCTTTTTTTTCCCCTCAAAACTCGACAGTGCACCTTATAACCAAGTGTGCCTATTGTAAGGAATACGTTTGGTTGAGCTCACCCACCTCGAAGCTATGTTATTTGGTACATGGTGTAATGATAAGTGTGACCAGTAGATGGCAGTAAAACATAAGAGATAAGTGAAGCCTGCTCTATGATGGGTCTCAAGTAAACACCAACATTTTATATGTTCCATTGAAAATATAGAACATTACACACGGCGCTCAAAAATCTATCAAAATGTTTTAGTAGGACTTTGGTAAGCTATGAAGCCACATCGCTTAATGGATTGTCGGCGCAATAAACATATGAGTATTATTATGGTGTGTGTATAAGGTAAGAGACATTATCTGGCGTTTTGTTTCACAATATTATGCAAAAGCAACTTATTTTTACTAGGGATGTCCGATAATGGCTTTTTGCCGATATCCGATATTCCGATATTGTCCAACTCTTTAATTACCGATACCGATATCAACCGATACCGATACTGATATATACAGTTGTGGAATTAACACATTATTATGCCTAATTTGGACAACCAGGTATGGTGAAGATAAGGTCCTTTTTTTTTTTAATTAATAAAATAAAATAAGATAAATAAATTAAAAACATTTTCTTGAATAAAAAAGAAAGTAAAAAAATATAAAATCAGTTACATAGAAACTAGTAATTAATGAAAATTAGTAAAATTAACTGTTAAAGGTTAGTACTATTAGTGGACCAGCAGCACGCACAATCATGTGTGCTTACGGACTGTATCCCTTGCAGACTGTATTGATATATATTGATATATAATGTAGGAACCAGAATATTAATAACAGAAGGAAACAACCCTTTTGTGTGAATGAGTGTAAATGGGGGAGGGAGGTTTTTTTGGGTTGATGCACTAATTGTAAGTGTATCTTGTGTTTTTTATGTTAATTTAATAAAAAATAAAAAAAATAAAATAAAAAATAAAAAAAACGATACCGATAATTTCCGATATTACATTTTAAAGCATTTATCGGCCGATAATATCGGCCGGCCGATAATATCGGACATCTCTACTTTTTACTGTCTGGTACCTGCTGATCTGTATTTGTGAACTGCATAAATCCTGAAAAACTGCGCGTGTCCGCGCCTGCGCCGTAGTTGATGTTCTTGTTACGGGACATTCATCCTCCGCTGTTGCCATTTCTAATATAAAGTAGTGTAAAGCTCTTACTTATATCTGTCAGTAAACTCGCCATGAAAGCGCTAAAACATACCGGTGTAGTGAGTTTACATTATTCACCCAAGGAACTTTAGTTATTAGAGTTCCGGTCGGACGTTTTTTCACGGGACACATTTCCGGTGTTGTTGTTTCCGGATGAGAAGATGCTGCTCCGTTATTGATTGAAGTAAAGTCTGAATGTCATTAAAACAGTTAGCGCCATCTTTTGACACTTCTTCCACTCCCATCCTTGCACGCTACACCGCTACAACAAAGATGACGGCGAGCCACGTAAATAAGTGTTATGGTATTTATTCATTTTTTGTCATAAAGAAATACAATCATGTGTGCTTGTGGACTGTATCCCTGCAGACTGTATTAATCTATATTGATATTTAATGTATATATTGTGTTTTTTATGTTGATTTATTAAAAAATAATAATAATAAAAATAAAAATATATTTTTTAATTTATTTCTTGTGCGGCCCGGTACCAATCGGTCCACGGCCCGGTGGTTGGGGACCACTAATGTAGACCACAAGGAAGTCTTTTACATTTAGAAAAAAATTATAATAATATGACTCCTTTAATGCCTTATATATGAAAACAAATCAAAAATAGACCATTCATCAGCAGTGCGCCTTATAATCCGGTGCGCCCTATGGTCTGGAAAATACGGTATTAGACACAGTAAAACCATTGTTGGCATGATCACACTATCTTATGCTGCTGTATTGACATTTTGAGCGGATGAGCAGCTGCATGGCCTCGGAGTTGGTGAAAGTTAATTCTAGATTCTAAATTATGCCCCTCACCTGGATAGTAGAAGGTTGTGGACATAAACCCAGAAGGTGGTCAACTTTGACATTCAACTTATACACGAGGATTGCGAAAAATACACTCTTTTGTGGCACCTTATCTTTTTAAACCTGCGTGAGGATTATGATGAATTGTTCATCTCTAAACCAGGGGTGTCAAACTCATTTTAGATGGGGGGCCACATGGAGAAAAATCTACTCCCAAGTGGGCCGAACTAGTAAAATCACGGCACGATAACTTAAAAATAAAGACAACTTCCGATTGTTTTCTTTGTTTAAAAATAGAACTAGCACATTCTGAAAATGTACAAATCATAATGTTGTTGTTTTGTTTTTTTACAATTACCTGTTGCGGTTAATAGTATATAAACTTTATCGTTATTTATACTTTCTGAATAAATTATGTGATAATGTTCATCAGTCGACTCTGTTTATTTTCAATCTATCAAGATAAAAAAAAATTATATCAAAATCAAATTACAGGATGATATTTATATAATTTGATCATTTTCCTCGACTGATGTACTAACATCATGTGGTTTATTTTGTACATATGTAGCATCATCTACAAAGATACAAATAATTGCTATTGAGACATCTAGTGGACACATTTAGAACAGCAGTTTCTTTCATTCAAAAATTTCAGGTACATTTTTATACTTGGCAAACTCAGATAAAACCTGTTCGCGGGCACCCCTGATCGAAACGGAAAGCTCCCATCACTCGGCATCCCAATGAGAGCAGACATTGTACAGTGAGTAATTGTTTTATCATGTTCGTAGTTTGTCATTCTTGATACGCACTTACCAATACTGCTACACGATGTTTGTTTCGCGCAGAGCTTCTAAAACTGGGATCTCATCCTTAATACAAGATTATGGATCGATATTTGTCTTTGTTGTCTCTCATGAAGTCTGCCAATCTGCCAAGTTTAACATGAATTGATTAAAGTGGACCCCGACTTAAACAAGTTGAAAAACGTATTCGGGTGTTACCAGTTAGTGGTCAATTGTACGGAATATGTACTGTACAATCTACTAATAAAAGTCTCAATCAATCAATGCCATGAATAAAATTAGTTGTTGTTGAAGGGAAAAGTGAACATTGTGATGCATCTGTGAAGTTGATACACCGCTGTATGCTTAAAAACACCAACATTCTTAAATATTACATGTTACTTCATTACATATATATTTACAGCATGAATATAAAAAACGTTGATGGATGGTGTTTGGATGTGTTTAGAGCGTTGAATAGGCGGAATAGAGAGACTCCTATTGGTTCCATCTTTGGTTGACTTTTGCTAGTGTTTATTTACGATTTAGAATGCAACGTGCGCTTGTCTTACATAGGGTTTGTGTAGGATAGACAATTCCAAAAAAAGTGCAGTTCCCCTTTCACAATCCTGTCCTGATAATGGCAACTTACCTGACAACTTGTTCGCCTACTATAAACGAATACGTGACATTTTTAAAAGGGAACACACTATCGAGAAAAGCTGCTGTGCTAACGATGATGACGTCACACCTTACGGCCGATGCCAGTTTGAACGGCAAAACTTGCGAGGGAACAATTCGTTCGGCACCTGCGTTGTAAAGTAAGCCAACCCCATGACAGGCGTACGGAGGACACTAACCCGGACCGGCTTAGATACCGGCGTTTCGCGGTACATACTCACCGGAAAAGCAGTCGCCATCTTGTGAGACCTTCCTAGTTTGTTGTTTTGGCACCTGCTAAAATAGCTGATTGGACCAGCTGGTGCATCACATTGCGCATGCGCAGTCCTGGCGCTACCTTATAAAGGTAGCGTGTAAAAATATCAGTATAATTGCAAACCTGTAAAAAAAATAAAAATAAGTTTTTTTTAATAACTCAAATATACTGTAAATGAAATTATGAAGCATGGAACGAAATTTGACTTCACACCACTTTTTTCGTGTTTATCAGTCTACAATTTTATATCAGTTTAGTTTTTAAAAATAGTTTATTGAATATTTTAAAATATAGTGGTATTCGTAAACATGTAACAATCCAAACTACACTGCACATTAGTGTATATGTTAATGTACAATTTAATTGAAAATATATTGTAGAATTACAAGTATAATATGCATGTTTTGCAATATGCTCAGGCATCAAAAACACAATGTGCAGTAATGAATACATAGGCACGTGTTGAAAATGTGGCTGAATGAGCGTGTATTGGACACCTTGGTCTCCTTAGACGCATCCTCGCTCATCCATGCGGACTGGACACTGGCCGAGTTACCGTTAGTGGGCGGCCGAGGGTGGAGTCTGCTCTCTTGGTTGCTTTGTTGGGTCCGCTCCTCTCTCTGGCCATGCTCCCCCCCACCCCAGCAGACAATGGCCTGGAAGACCGCAGAGGCCACCACAGTGTATATGTTTTTTGTTGTTGTTGTTTTTACTTTTGTAGCATATGTAGAAATGGCTGGTTGCATCAGCTCTGCTCTTTTAATGTCTTTAATGTCCTTTGATGTTTCCCTCTTACACAAATGCTTATGTGTGCTATGGCTATGAGGTTTTTTTTTCCTTCCTTGGGCCCAGGCTTAGACTGATTTTTTTTTTCTCATCCCCCCAGCGTTTACCTGTTTCTCACCTTTTTTGGAAGTTGGCAGACCCCTCGGCGATCCTGTTCTGTCTCCCTGTAATGTTTGTCTGCTCTTGAGTGGGTTTGTGCTGAAAATCTTACTTTCCCCTCTGGGATTATTAAAGTATTTCTGATTCTGATTCTGAAAAGGGTTTATTGAAATTGTTAAAGCCAACCTGAACAAGTTCTAACAAACTTCTAACAGTGAAAACAACGTCACATGAAGCTCCTAGAACGTTGACACGAGACTAGAACGTTGAAACGAGACAGGAGCCGCTTGATTGTTGGAGGCACTTTAGAAGGTCAGGACAGCACGGATGCTGCAGAAAGTGGAAGAAGGACACATTGAAATGACAGTAAAAACAATGACTACAATATATGGCGGATAAGTGCTGACCTTTTCCCAGAGTGCATGAGGTCGAAGCCCTCGTTGATCTGGTCGAAGGGCAGAGTGTGGGTGACAAACTCGTCCACCTTCAACTTCTTACTCAGGTAGTCTTCCACCAGTTTGGGAACGCTCTCCACACTCTTCCAGCCTGTCAGCAGGTTTTGAAAAAGTCATGGATCAAAGTCACACAGGAAGGCCGCCGACACCCCGACTGTTGTGCGAGTGGTCATCACCTCCAAAGGCAGTGCCGCGCCACACCCTGCCCGTCACCAGCTGGAACGGTCTGGTGGAGATCTCCTGTCCGGCTCCGGCGACGCCGACAATGACGCTCTCGCCCCAACCTTTGTGGCACGCCTCCAGAGCAGCTCGCTGGAAAAATCTTGTTAAATCGGGGTTTTTTTTTGCTAACAAACACGAGCGCTCACCATGGTCTTAACGTTGCCGATGCATTCAAAGGAGTAATCCACGCCGCCGTCGGTCATTTCCACCAGCACCTCGTTGATGGGCTTGCTGTGGTCCTTGGGGTTCACGCACTCGGTGGTTCCGAACTGGCTGGCGGTGTCGAACTTGGCGGTGTTGATGTCCACGCCGATGATGCGGCTCGCCCCGGCCACCTTGCAGCCCATGATCGTGGCCAAGCCGACGGCGCCGAGGCCGAAGACGGCGCACGTGGAGCCGGGTTCCACCTGTGCGTGAGGAGCGACGCGTTAGAAGACGCCGTGCGAAGGTGATCGGGGTCCCTTTTTTGGCCACGCCCACCTTGGCGGTGTTCAGAGCGGCGCCGTATCCTGTAGAGATGCCACATCCCAGAAGGCACACTTTATCCAGCGGCGCCTTCGCGTTCACTTTGGCCAGGGAGATGTCCGCCACCACGGTGTACTCGGAGAAGGTGCTGGTCCCCATGAAGTGGAAGACTTGCCTCCCCTTGCAAGTGAAGCGCGAGGTCTTGTCAGGCATCAGGCCCTGGCCCTGGGTCACTCTGTGCAAGGGAAGCAAGAACCAGGAAAACTTTATTAGATTCCATTAAGCAATGCTTCAAAAGTATTTTTTTCCTCCGCAAATATGTATTTCTATGTCAAATCTGTCTAAAGATAATCAACTGCATGCCAAAGCAGTAGATGGCGTGAGAGCAGGGGTGTCAAACTCATTTTAGATCGGGAGCCACATCTACTTCCAAATGGGCCGGACTGGTAAAATCACGGCACGATAACTTAAAAACAAAGACAACCTCAGATTGTTTTCCTTGTTTAAAAATAGAACAAGCACATTCTGAAAATGTACAAATCATAATGTTGTTGTTTTGTTTTTTTTACACGTACATGTTGCGGTTAATAGTATTCTATCTTTATTTGTCGTTATGTATACTTTCTGAATAAATGATGTGATAATGCTCATCAGTCAACTCATTGGTATTAATTTTCTGACAAGATGAAAAAATGATATCAAAATCTAATTACAGGATTATATTTATGTAGTTTGATCATTTTCCTTGACTGGTGCACTAACATGTGGTCAATTTTTTGGACATATGTAGCATCATCTACAAAGATACAAATAATTGCTATTGTGACATCTAGTGGACACATTTAGAACAGCTGTTTCTTAGCAAACCCATCCCGAGGGCCTGATCCGGACCCTGGGCCATACGTTTGACACCCCTGCGCTAGAGTAACGTATTTTTCGGACTATAAGTCGCAGTTTTTTTCATAGTTTGGCCGGGGGTGCGACTTATACTCGGGAGCGACTTACCGGTATGTGTGAAATTATTAACAAATAATCGTAAAATATCAAATATTATTTAGCTCATTCACGTAAGAGACTAGACGTATAAGATTTCATGGGATTTAGCGATTAGGAGTGACAGATTGTTTGTTATAGTTATTTGAATGACTCTTACCATAATATGTTACGTTAACATACCAGGCACGTTCTCAGTTGGTTATTTATGCCTCATATAACGTACACTTATTCAGCCTGTTGTTCACTATTCTTTATTTATTTTAAATTGCCTTTCAAATGTCTATTCTTGGTGTTGGCTTTTATCAAATACATTTCCCCCAAAAATGCGACATATACTCCAGTGCGACTTATATGTTTTTTTCCTTCTTTATTATGCATTTTCGGCCAATGCGATTTATACTCCGGAGCAACTTATACTCGGAAAAATACGGTATGTATGATATTTTATTGAATGAGAACCCTGAAGTAAAGGCATCCAGCATAATGGAGATGAATTGTGGATAGGGAAAGACACGTCCTCCAAGTCAGTCAAGTGCCACCTCAGAAAAAACTTGGCTCTCCAAAGACCAACATTAAAATACAGTAGCGTAGTAGGCCTAAGTATTCATTAAAAACAAGGAAGAGGGTATTTTTTAACAAGTATTTTTGGCCACTGTAACAAACAGTTTGAACGGTAACACTCTTTGAATATAGGAAAATAAAACACTGTACTTTAATCATGTGATTATTTGGCGTACCACTACAGTTTAAGAATCACTGCTCTAAATCACAGGTGTAAAACTCAAGGCCAGGGGGCCAGATTTGGTCCGCCACATCATTTTATATGGCCCGCAAACCCCTGGAAAAAATATGCATCAATAAAGTACCTTAAATTTTCCTACAAAATGTATTAGTTTCTTTCATTTCGACAGAAAAAAATATGCATATTGCATGAATTTGCATACCTTTTAAACTTTAATAATATCCAATATGTCAGCATATATTAGATGATCATACCTTTCAAACATTTTTTTTGCCAAAATAAAAATAAATACTTAAATATCTACTTGAAATATGATTTCAAAGCAAGTCATCAATCAAATTGTACACTGCAAAGATGACAATAGATTTTACGGTCAAATTAATGCTGTTTTTTACAGCATATGAATATAAATTGAAAAAACTACCACTGTTTATTTATGATAAAATGTTCCTGTTTTTACAGTGTATTACTGTAAATGGAAAAACGTACCACCTTTTTAATGGTTAAAAACTGGCAGCTCAGTTCCCAGAATATACAGTAATATGTTGTAAAAAACAAAAAAAATCTTACAGTAAAATTCTGGCGATTAAGCTGACATTTTCGGAGAAAAAAACCCAATGGTACTCTTTTTCCATTTACCGTAATATGTTGTAAAAAAAAAAAAAAAAAAAAAAAAGTATACTTTACAGTATAATTCTGGTGAATGGGTTGCCATTTTTTTACTGTAAAATCTACATATTCTTTCTTACAGTGTACATAAAAAACAAACAAACGCATAGACAAATTCATATTATTCGCGGTTACATGCGGCCCTCTGATTGCACCCATAACTGCGATGTGGCCTTTATTGAAAATGAGTTTGACACCCCGCTCAATACATATTATTTCAAGTTAAACAAAAACATGTGTTGCATGTGCACAATAAAAAGCATTCGACAAAAAAGGATGTCAAAATTAACAAGTTAACTTACTTGATTACCGTATTTTCCAGACCCTTACGGCGCACCGGACTGCACTGCCGATGAATGGTCTATTTATGATATTTTTCCATATATAAGGCGCACCGGATTATAGGGCGCATTAACGGAGTCATATTATTTAATTTTTTTATAAATGTAAAAGACTTCCTTGTGGTCTACATAACATGTAATGGTGGCTCTTTGGTCAAAATGTTGCATGGATGATGTTTTACAGATCATCGTCAAGCCGCTTTCTGACAGTCGCTTCAGGATGCGCCGTTTTGTGGGCGGTTTTATTTACGTGGCTCACCTTCGACAGCGTCTTCTCCCCGTCATCTTTGTTGTAGCGGTGTAGCGTGCAAGGACGGGAGTGGAAGAAGTGTCAAAAGATGGAGCTAACTGTTTTAATGACATTCAGACTTTACTTCAATCAATACCGGAGATGCATCTCCTCATCCGGAAACAACAACAAAGCCGGAAATGTGTCCCGTGAAAAACCGTCCGACCGGAACTGTAATAACTAAAGTTCCTTGGGGGAATAATGCAAACTCACTACACCGGTATGTTTTAGCGCTTTCATGGCGAGTTTACTGACAAATTTAAGTAAGAACTTTACACTACTTTATGTTAGAATTGGCAACAGTGGAGGATGAATGTACCATAACAAGAAGATAGAGAAAAAGAAGAAGATTATAGACTACGGTGTCGACACGGACTACAAAGGTGGACGCGCACAATTTTTCAGGATTTATGCAGATCCCAAATACAGATCAGCAGGTACCGGAAGGTAAGAAAAGCTGCTTTTGCAAAATATTGCGAAACAAAATGCCAAATAATATGTCTTACCTACACACGCGCCATAATAAATACTCCTATGTTTAATGTGCCGACAATCCATCAAGTGGTGTGGCTTCATAGCTTACCAAAGTCGTACTAAAACATTTTGATACATTTTTGAGCGCCATGTGTAATGTTCTGTATTTTCAATGGGACATATAAAATATTGGTGTTTACTTGAGTCATATTGCCATCATAGTGCAGTCTACACATATCTCTTATGTTTTACTGCCATCTACTGGTCACACTTATCATTACACCATGTACCAAATAAAATTGCTTTTAGGTCAGAAAGCAAAACCAGAATGATTCCGTACATTAGGCACACCGTGAAAAGGACAACAGAAAAAAAAAGGTCTTTAAGTGCACCTTATAGTACGGTAATCACAAAATAATGATTGCAATAAATCAATTTCAAAAGTGTGATTCATCTGATTTATAAGAAATAATTATTTGACCGCAGTAATGTGTGAATTGACAACTTTACCTAATTTTCTGGCACAGGTTGGTCTTGGGATTCTTGCAGAACTTGCACTCGCCACACTGAGGCACGTAAAGCGGGATGACTGCGTCACCTTAGAAGAAATACAGAACATTAAGAAAATATATAGTATGGTTTATTTGTTCTGGACATGCTAAACATGCTACATCATACGGTTACATTTACACAACTCAACAGGTCCGAATAGGAGTAGGCAAAAGCGGAGTTTATTTAAGCCTGCTCCTTGTAAACAAAGTATATTTGTGTAAGGGCTGTCAAAATGAACGGATTTATCCAGCATCATTATTGATCAGATTTAAAGATGAAAGTTATTCATCCATTTGTAGTGCAGAATGACTAAAAGTCAGGGAAACATCTCTGGCAGTGTATTTCGGGCCTTTGGTCCAAGTAGTGTTATACAGTATGCTTCCCTGGGAGTTGTTTACCTCATGCAAAATTAAACATGATGAACACAGACTAAAAATGAGCGATTTTTAGGCCTGGGACGATTAATCAATTAATCGCACGATAAATTAAAAACGGACTCTCTGCCATGTCCAAGGTGTGTTTGTTTTCTTCGTCTCTCGCTTCCGATCAGCGCGCAAGAGGGTTCACTCTGCGCACCGCTCTCAGTGCCACCCAGAAAACCAAAACTAGGAGGAAAAGCTGCAAAGCCAAATTTCGGGTGTGGGGATGTGGCAGCTTCACGTGAGTGAGCAAGATCACCAAGGAAAAACAAACATTTTGTTGGAAAGTGAAAGCTACAACAAAACAAACCTGAATTTCAAGTGAAGCAGCCAATTTTATTTTTATTGGTCGTTTACTTTTTACGATAATTTTAAAAAATAGGGAAAAAAATTGAATTTTTTTGCGTTTAAAAGGAATACTTGCATTATTATTATTACATTAGTGCTTGAATGAGTTTCAAAATAATTTTTTAACCAGCAATAATTTTTGGACTAACAAAATTTGTTTTTTGTTTATTGAGTATGTCATAGTCAGCTCCCCATCATACATGTAGTACAAAATATACATACATAGCTCCATTGAACAGTCGTGTGCTCAATGGAAATATTGTTATTTCACAAAAAAGAAAGAAAATTGAATTAATAAAATTTAATAAAATTTAATTAAACATATCTCTTTATTTTAAGTTTATTATTTCTTTGGTCTGTGGTCAACAAAATAAACAAACAGTTTTACATAAACCAACAGTTGTACGTTCATAAATTGAAAATGTTGCAGACCGAAAGGGTTTAGGCAGAAGTTGAACACTTATATAAACAATGTCAAATACAAGATGAGCTTCCAGAAATTATGACATTTCTTTTGCACAACATACTATAAATACACATTGTACACAACATAAATACTGTTCAATTTCAATCTCAAAAGGGTAATACACTTTTTGAATCCCCCCTTTTTTTACACAGTTACTTTAACTAATATCCAGTTTCCTCCGAACCACATTTTATCAAATTCAACTGGATCCACATAACTTAATTTGCCCAGAAGTGTTTACAATTCTCAATATATTAGTTATCGGGCCTAGGCCTAGTGAGATTTATCACGATTAATCCGAATTAATCAACAGCAACCCTGTGATTAATCCTTTTCATCGTATGCCAACGCTGATTTAGTAAAGCACATTCATGAACATGAAAAAACAAAAAACAACCTTTTTTTAATCCAAACGTCTTACTTGGGACGTCTTACCTGGCTTAAATTTGGTGACGCCTTCGCCGACGCTTTCCACGGTCCCGGCCCCCTCGTGGCCCAGGATGACGGGGAAAAGGCCTTCGGGGTCGCTGCCGCTCAGGGTGTAGGCGTCGGTGTGGCACACACCTGTGGCGAAGAGCTGAGAGAGACGTGTTCCTTGGACATTGCTACGATACTGCAGGTGTACCTTAAACGGAACAGGGAGGGGTTTGTCTCACCTTGATGCGGACCTCGTGGGCCCGAGGCGGGGCCACCTCCACCTCCTCCATGGACATAGGCTTGCCGGCCTCCCAGGCAACCGCTGCCTTGCACTTAATCACCTATGGAGGTCAATTACAGCACATCATTTCCTTTGTGTCAGGGGTGTGCAAACTGCGGCCAGCGAATTAAGTGTGTGCAGTATTTACTTATATGACCCAATGCAAACAACCTTCCCTAGTCATGGTGCACCAAAACCAACACAAAATGTCTTCGGAAATGGTCACACATAACACAACCCGCTATACACAACATGCTTTCGGCCCTCAGTGGCCTAGTGGTTAGAGTGTCCGCCCTGAGATGGGTAGGTTGTGAGTTCAAACCCCGGCCGAGTCATACCAAAGACTATAAAAATGGGACCCATTACCTCCCTGCTTGGCACTCAGCATCAAGGGTTGGAATTGGGGGTTAAATCACTAAAAAATTATTCCCGGGCGCGGCACCGCTGCTGCTCACTGCTCCTCTCACCTCCCAGGGGGTGAACAAGGGGATGGGTCAAATGCAGAGGACACATTTCACCACACCTAGTGTGTGTGTGTGACAATCATTGGTACTTTAACTTAACTTTTAACTTCAACTTTAAATTTGAGGGAAAGGTGAGGATTCCAGGTCGATTACCTTTAATTATGCACTGAATGAAGTGTGCACAGTATTTACTTATATGACCCAACGTAAACAACCTTCCCTAGTCATGGTGCACCAAAATCAACACAAAATGTCCTCGGAAATGGTCACACATAACACAACCCGCTCTACACAACATGCTTTCGGCCTTCAGTGGCCTAGTGGTTAGAGTGTCCGCCCTGAGATCGGTAGGTTGTGAGTTCAAACCCCGGCCGAGTCATACCAAAGACTATAAAAATGGGACCCATTACCTCCCTGCTTGGCACTCAGCATCAATGGTTGGAATTGGGGGGTTAAATCACTAAAAATGATTCCCGGGCGCAGCACCTCTGCTGCTCACTGCTCCCCTCACAGGTGGTGAACAAGGGGATGGGTCAAATGCAGAGGACACATTTCACCACACCTAGTGTGTGTGTGTGACAATCATTGGTACTTTAACTTAACTTTTAACTTCAACTTTAAATTTGAGGGAAAGGTGAGGATTCCAGGTCGATTACCTTTAATTATACACTGAATGAAGTGTGCGCAACATTTACTTATACGACCCAATGCAAACAACCTTCCCTAGTCATGGTGCACCAAAACCAACACAAAATGTCCTCGGAAATGGTCACACATAACACAACCCACTCTACACAACATGCTTTCGGCCGTCAGTGGCCTAGTGGTTAGAGTGTCCGCCCTGAGATGGGTAGGTTGTGAGTTCAAACCCCGGCCGAGTCATACCAAAGACTATAAAAATGGGACCCATTACCTCCCTGCTTGGCACTCAGCATCAAGGGTTGGAATTGGGGGTTAAATCACTAAAAAATGATTCCCGGGCGCGGCACCGCTGCTGCTCACTGCTCCTCCCACCTCCCAGGGGGTGAACAAGGGGATGGGTCAAATGCAGAAGACACATTTCACCACACCTAGTGTGTGTGTGTGACAATCATTGGTACTTTAACTTAACTTTTAACTTCAACTTTAAATTTGAGGGAAAGGTGAGGATTCCAGGTCGATTACCTTTAATTATGCACTGAATGAAGTGTGCGCAGCATTTACTTATATGACCCAAGGCAAACAACCTTCCCTAGTCATGGTGCACCAAAACCAACACAAAATGTCCTCGGAAATGGTCACACATAACACAACCCGCTCTACACAACATGCTTTCGGCTCTCAACTAAATTGTTTTTAGCCCAATGTGGCCCCCAACTCAAAACGTTTGCTTTAAGTGTACATTCAGGGATGCCAGAAAGTGCACCTGCCAATAAGTGAGGTGGTTACCAGGTTTGGAGGAGTGGGTGTGACCTTTGAACTCGCATGAGTAGTAGTTTGCAAGGAAGGACACAGCTGCATTACAAGCACGTAGTTTACTTGACTGTAATAATCTACGTTTTGAATAGTTTTTTATTTGTTTTTAAATCATTTTCTTGGCGCTTACGTAATTGAACCAGAGCACACACACAAACACACACACACACACTACTCTCAACAATAGGCCAGTAAGCTCCAACAACACGCAACGGCTGAGAAGGCGCTCAAAAGTCAGATAATGTAGGTAACAACTCGGCTATATTCGCATTAAAAATAAACATAACATATGTTACAGTTGACTTACTTTACCAGTAGTCTCCATGCTGCCTTCAATGCACTCGCTCCAACTCTAGTGAAGAGCGCGCAGCCTCAGAAGCGAGACGTGGCACCGACCAATCACAGACGAGTGAAATCGTGACGCACTTCCGGAAAAGGGTCAACCGCGGAAATTGATAGTTTATTTTATTTTTTTATTGAACAACAAATATGGAAGTGGAATCTCACATCAACTTATACATATCAATATGATATTAATACAAATGCATATATTAATAAATATACAAATACAAATGTATATACAAATATATAATTTGTATAAATAAACGCGTATTTGTAAATATATTTTTGAGATTTTAAAAACATATACAAATAAAATGTATAAACATAAAAATGTGACATACAAAAAAATCAAGAATTTATATTTTAAAATCTCAAAAATATATTTACAAATACGCGTTTATTTATACAAATTATTTATTTGTATATCACGTTTGTATTTGTATATTTATTAATACATGCATATGTACTAATATCATATTGATGTATACATAAGTTGATGTGAGACAATTCTACTTCCACAAACAATATTCTGTGTTATAAGTGTTTTATGTTGCACGATTGCGCCAAGTAAAATTCTTAGTTTGTGAACCCGTTTTCAAACTCTTCTGATTGATTCTGATTCATACATTATAATACACACAAAAGTCAAGGCTGTTTCAACATAATCAACAATCTATATATCAGGTTGAGCAAATCACAACCTCAACAAAACATGTCAAGGAAAGAAAACAAAAGCATATACAGATAGAGTATTAAATATTAATAATAAAAAATGTGAAGAAAAAAAAACTAAAGACAAAAAGGGCTACCTAAATCACTTTAAATGTTTTTTACAAAGATATCAATATAAGAGCATTTGTACTCTTAATAATCCTCCAAGATTTGATTGATAATTGTAAACCATTAAGCCAATTTGAAAATGTAGTCCTTACTTTCATAAATTGACATTTATGTAGAACAAATTTTGCCTGGAGCATAATAATGATGACAAACATTTCTATGTTACAGTCGTTTCTAAAAACACCATATATGATCTCTTCTATCGAGAATGGGGACATCTCCACACCCTTGATTGTTTTCGGGCGGAAAATGAAGTTATTTACGACTGCAACACTCATGCCAAGGTTACCTTTAGCAAATAATTGCCACACGCAAATGATAAAGCTTTGTGTATATTGTAACACTTTGATCAACCTTGCAGAGACAAAGGTTAATCCTCAACTAGTGGCATGTTTTATCTTTAAATTATGTTTTTTCCGTAGTGTATTTTAACATACAAATACACCTGTATTGTTGAATGCAGTATACAATCAATTACTGCTGATAACATTTAGGATATTCATAAAATCCATATTTAAACTTCTTAGTGATAAAAAAAAAAAAATCTTAGTTCTCTACATGACTTCATACACAATTACTGATTGTCAGATGTTGGATACTTTAATGTAATAAAACTTAAAGTTAAGTATATTCAGCTCTGAGTAAAATTTTAGGATGAACCGCAAATCAGGGTTTCTGCAGGTATCAGAAAATCTAATTGAATGCCTTTTTAATGCCACTTAAAACAAATGCAATTCCCGTGTCCCGCTGCAGTTAGTTAAGAGCTTACAACTGTCTGGACCAGTGGTGTCAAACTCATTTTAGCTCAGGGGGCCGCATGGAGGAAAATCTATTCCCAAGTGGGTAAAATCATGGCATGATAACTTACAAATAAAGACAACTTCAGGTTGTTTTCTTTGGCCAAAAATAGAACAAGCACATTCTGAAAACGTACGAATCGCAAATAATCCTCGGGACAAAACACTTCAAATTTGTTGAAAATTCTGAGGAAATTGGTGCAGTTTCAAAAACACAATGAGCTTAGACTTGGTCTCACAGTGTATCTGCGACGCAAGGATGAAACTTTAAGTCACAGTCTTTCTGGGGTTGAACAAAAACACAAAATGTAAACTCTTCGAGGTACCAAATACCTTTTTTGTCAGGTCCACGTATCAATCAAGTGCTAACTCAACAAACCGTAAGAAACGGAGGTAAAAATTATTCAAAAGGGTTAAGTTCGCTTTTCTGTTTGACAGACATTTTGGGGCAACCAGGGTGCCAAATAATGTGTTCGAAGCAGAAGACATAAAAGGCAGGTTTTAAGTTTCATGTGGGTCGAGGAGGAGGAGCCACAGTCCCCCTTTACTGTGTACCTCTTGCTTGGTCGTTTGCTTGCCTAACAGAATTGCTATTGTGACATCCAGTGGACACATGTAGAACAGCGGTTTTTTTCATTCCAAAAATAAAAAAGCAGCTCATTTTTATACTTGGCAAACTCATCACATGGGCCGGATAAAACCTGTTCGCGGGCCTGATCCGGCCTACGGGCCGTACGTTTGACACTACTGGTCTGGACAAATTTGTTAGCCTTTGATAATGATAATCTTGAATTAACCGTCACTCTCTGGTGAATTAGAATGGGCTCACAAAACTGTTTAATTGAAGAATTTATTTATTTTTCTGTAGTGGTAGCAGCAGCTACCAATTGTGGTGGCAACAGCAGAAGTTGAAATCTGGCACCGTTAACTTCTGCCTGCCTTTATTCGCCGACTTGTAATTAGCTAATAACATGTGTGATTTCACCTCATTTAATTGTTGTAGCGCCTCGACATTGAATTTAATGCTTTTTGAAGCCATTTATGGCCTTATAGTTCGCCAAATCCATTTAATGACCCTGTGGAAACCCTGAAGATGCACTTTTAATGGCGTTGACCTGTCAACTTTTGAATGTACGATGTCCTAGTATTTTCTGCACAACTTGCTGTCTTAAACAAAGACATGTTTTAAAAACATTATCGCAGAAAGGCATATAGTAGTGCATTTTAGTTTCATCATGAAATTTCACCCAGAAGCCAAATATCCCTAACTTTTTGCAAGTACTGTACTTTCTGTACGTCTTAAAAAAAGCGTAGAAACACGCAGTCACTAAAATCTGTCACATTACCCATTGGTGGTCACAATTGTTTTTTTTAATTGAATGTTTAACCTTTTTAAAGTACCAAAAACAACAGATATTACACAAAAAAACATTTAATCATGATAATTACAAAATACTTGACCACTTTCTGCAGATAAATTCAGAATGTTATAAAACTCTGGGTCCCCTTTGCCCACATGTGTTCATATGTGACTAATGCTTGTTTGTGAAGGCATGTGCTCATGCTCACAGGACAATAACATGCCAATGCACACAGTGAAGGAAATGTGGTTGTCACAAGCATTTGGAGTAAAAATCAAAATGTCCATCACTTGTACAAGACTAGTTAAAAAAATAAAATAAACAACTAAAGAAAAAAAATGCACCCCAGATGTAATGTCCAATGTTGTATCCACGTAGAAAGGTGCTGAAACCCTTAAAAAGCGCTGGGATGAATTATCGACACATGGCAAATCATCTCCCGCCTATAAAATACAAACAAACAGGGACTTAACAATAACACATTTAAGGAAATAGAAGATGTTTAGAATGTGGTCGAACCTCTGAATCCACGTCCTCCACCGCCGCCTCTCCCTCTGAAGCTACCTCCACGTCCACCTCCTCCAAATCCTCCACGTCCACCTCCTCCAAAGCCTCCCCGCCCGCCACCTCCTCTTCCACCACGAAATCCGCCTGAAACCAGTGCATATGATCCAGGTAAATTAAAATAAACAGTGGAGTAGTGTTGTCCCGATACCAATATTTTGGTACAGGTACCAAAATGTATTTCGATACTTTTCTAAATAAAGGGGAACACAAAATTTATTTTAACAAAAAAATCTCAGGGTACATTAAACATATGTTTCTTATTGCAAGTTTGTCCTTAAATAAAATAGTCAACATACAAGACAACTTGTCTTTTAGTAGTAAGTAAACAAACAAAAACTCCTAATTTAGCTGCTGACATATGCAGTAACATATTGTGTCATTTATCTACCTATTATTTTGTCTACATTATTAAGGACAAGTGGTAGAAAATTAATTATTAATCGACTTGTTCATTTACTGTTAATACCTGCTTACTTTCTGTTTCAACATGTTCTATCTACACTTCTGTTAAAATGTAACAATCACTTATTCTGCTGTTGTTTGATACTTTACATTAGTTTTGGATGATACCACAAATTTCGGTATCAATCCGATACCAAGTAGTTACAGGATCATACATTGGTCATATTCAAAGTCCTCATGTGTCCAGGGAAATAATTCCTGAATTTATAAACATAATATGAATGAACCGGTACTTTTTAGAGGCGGTATAGTACAGAATATGATTAATTAGTATCGCGGTACTGTACTAATACGGTATACCGTACAACCCTACAGTGGAGCAATGCTACAATTAGGACTGCAACTAACGATTAATTTGATCATCGATTAATCTGTCGGTTATTACTTCGATTAATCGATTAATAATCGGATAAAAGAGACAAACTACATTTCTATCCTTTCCAGTATTTTATTGAAAAAAAACAGCATACTGGCACCATACTTATTTTGATTATTGTTTCTCAGCTGTTTGTACATGTTGCAGTTTATAAATAAAGTTTTATTTAAAAAATAAAAATAAAAATAAAAAAAATTTAAAAGCCTCTGCGCATGCGCATAGCATAGATCCAACGAATCGATGACTAAATTAATCGGCAACTATTTTTATAATCTATTTTAATTGATTAGTTGTTGCAGCCCTAGTTACAATAAATGCATAAACTCAATAATGAAAGCAAAGAGTCAGTAAAGCTGCAGTTTCAAATACATCACCTCCGCGACCGCCGCCTCTTCCTCCGCCTCTACCCCCACCTCGACCTCTTGGCGGGCCTTTTTCTCCAGGCGGCCTGGGCAGGAATCTCTGCAGTGGTAGGAGCTTCATTGGATCTATATAAAACTGAAAAAATATATATATATACATTTAATAGACCGATGCAAAATAACATACATGGACTTGGGGATGCAATGTTTACCTTCTGCAGCTTCTTAAACGAAGACGCCTTCATATTTTCAGAAAGTTTGACGGAAAAATACTGACCGGGTGCGTTAAGAAAACTACAAATAAAATACAAACAATAAAATGGGGGACAGACGCCGAATAGAAAAGATACAAAGTCACGCAGCTGCCCGAATATCTCGTCCACCTTGCCAATCTGCTCCTTGTTTTCCAGGTACACCGGGGCATTGAAGTAGGGAACTTTGTTTTCAGCTGTTGTGCACTTGCACACAATTTCATCCTCACATGGATGCACAAACTCTCCTAAAGCTGTGGAGGAGATATGTCGACATAACAGTTAACGTGTGTACTTTTTAGACCAGTGGAGAAAACGTCCATTATTAAAAAGGAACTGCACTTTTTCTTTTTAAACTTTGCCTATGATTTACACTCCGATCTTGTCCACACGCAGACACATACTTTTGTCTTTAAAAACGCATACTTTTGCAAACCCTGGCTAAAGTGTAGAGTTCCAAAACTCTCCACTTAGCGTATGCGTGTACACGGCACAAACGGAGACTTGTGATGGTTGCGCGCTGTCATTTCCAAGCTCAACAACACTGCCTTTAAACACATTATAAGAGGACTTACTGTATGTTTAAACGTAAACATGCTGCTCTTTTCCCTCAACATTAATAAAAAAAGACATCAAAATGGGCTTTGCAACACTCCCGGTGGTGCTAATGACAGTCAGCTGTTTTGGATATGATCGCTGTGGAACCTCCACCTGATGGGACAACTTTGACAAGCAAGACTTTTTGCTTGGTGTCATAAGAAAGGTGCAACATTATCTTATGTTTTTAGTCTTTCTTTAACGACAAATCATGACGTTTACTTTCGTGTCTTGCTTCCTTTTTTGTAGATGGAGCCGGGTGCAACCGTGCAAAAAGCGACCAAGCAACTAAAAAAAACAACAATAATGTAGCGTCCTCCTTGTAGTGTGTACTGATGTTAAAGACAATACACACTTCATTGCACATGTACTATGTCACTATATCCATGATTAAATGCTTTATAATTCCATGAGTTTTGCAACGGCACACGCTTTATATAGGCACTTAAACATGCAAAAGGGTTTCCTTGGCTCGTTAGTGTGTGCTGATTTTTGAAATAATGTACACTTCACTGCACATGTAATACATCACCATGTTATAATTCTATGAGTGTTGGCTTTCAGCAGCACAGGCGTGAATGCGCTCTTTAATAATGTTCCCAGGATTCTGTGTACGTGCAGGCTGGTTTTACAGATTATGTACATGTCATTGTACGACTACCGTATTTTTCGGACTATAAGTCGCAGTTTTTTTTCATAGTTTGGCCGGCTTATACTCAGGAGCGACTTATGTGTGAAATTATTAACACATTACTGTAAAATATCAAATAATATTATTTATCTCATTCACGTAAGAGACTAGACGTATAAGATTTCATGGGATTTAGCGATTAGGAGTGACAGATTGTTTGGTAAACGTATAGCATGTTCTATATGTTATAGTTATTTGAATGACTCTTACCATAATATGTTACGTTAACATACCAGGCACGTTCTCAGTTGGTTATTTATGCCTCATATAATGTACACTTATTCAGCCTGTTGTTCACTATTCTTTATTTATTTTAAATTGCCTTTCAAATGTCTATTCTAGGTGTTGGGTTTTATCAAATAAATTTCCCCCAAAAATGCGACTTATACTCCAGTGCGACTTATATATGTTTTTTTCCTTCTTTATTATGCATTTTCGGCCGGTGCGACTTATACTCCGGAGAGACTTATAGTCCGAAAAATACGGTAGTATGTCAAAATAAACATAATAGGAAGTGTAATGCCACCAGTCAGCTATTGCTGCTTTTTTTCAGGCTTCTGATTGGTCAAAATGTGCATGACAGCAGGTGTATGCGTTTGTGTGTAGACGTAGACACTTTTGAAACTACACTTGTGTGGATGGAGATTGTTTTAACCCCAAATATGTGTTTTTGTGGACATGGCTTCAGAAAAACTTGTTTTTGTCTCACGTAGGTATTGTACACTTGATAGGCAAAAATCCCCCCAAAAAGTGCAGTTCCACTTTAAACTGTCACAGTAGCCCCATGATAATGAGATGGTACTCTAATGGTTACACAAACTTACCAACAACATATTCTGGGGGTCCATAGTCTTGCTGTCTGTTAAAACCTCCACGACCACCACCCCTGCCGCCACCATAGCCTCCTCCTCCTCTGCCGCCATAGCCTCCTCCGCCGCCATAGCCTCCTCCTCGGCCTCCCCCACCACGGTTAAATCCTCCGCCTCGTCCTCCACCGCCTCTGTACGACATTCTTCAACTGAACTACTGGGGAAAAAAAGCAACACATCGTTGGTGTTTTTATTGACTTGTGTCAAGCTTTTGACACAATCGATCATTCCTTACTTCTGCAAAAATTGGAAAACTATGGCATGAGAGGTGTTTCACAACAGTGGTTGAGTAGTTATTTAAGTGATAGATCTCAATATGTAGAAATTAATAAGACTAAATCACAGCCAAGAAGAGTAACGTGTGGGGTTCCACAAGGCTAAGTTATTTATACTTTATTTAAATGATATTTGTTCAGTTTTTAATAAATGTAAATGTATTATGTTTGCAGATGATACAAATGTATATTGTTCAGGAGAAGACTTGAAGGAAGTGTTGAGGATAATAGAGGTTGAGTTGATTCAGCTAAAAACATGGTTTGATATTAATAAGTTATCATTAAATGATAAGAAAACAAAATGTATGTAGTTTAGTGGTGCAAGGACATATTGTGAAGCAACATTTTAATTAAATCAAGTGGAAATTGATATACAATATATGAAACTAAGTTCTTGGGCATATTTGATCACAAATGATGTTGGAAACCGCCGATTGAATATATAAAGGGAAAAATATCCAAATCCATTGCTATTCTTGTACGTAAGTAGTAAAGTAAAACACATGCTGAATAAGAAATGTCTGCAGATGTTATATTATTCTTTTATTTTTCCACATTTAACATATTGTGTTGAAGTTTGGGGAAATGTTTATAAAACAAACAGACCCAATAATTGAACTCCAAAAAAGGGTCATTAGAATAATACACAAAGTGTGCTACGATGAACCTACCAATCCATTATTCATAAAAGTTAAAGTTAAAGTACCAATGATTGGTGTGGTGAGATTATCCTCTGCATTTGACCCATCACCCTCACCCCCTGGGAGGAGAGGGGAGCAGTGAGTAGCAGCGGTGGCCACGCCCGGGAATTATTTTTGGTGATTTTGCTAAGTTCTACTGTGTTAACATGTTCAGATATTGTGTTTTAAAAAATAATGGAAATTATGTTGTGCGTAAATAATTGATTGATTTAAACTTTTATTAGTAGATTGCACAGTACAGTACATATTCCGTACAATTGACCACTAAATGGTAACACCCGAATACGTTTTTCAACTTGTTTAAGTCGGGGTCCACGTTAATCAATTCATGGTACAAATATATACTATCAGCATAATACAGTCATCACACAAGTTAATCATCAGAGTATATACATTTAATTATTTACATTATTTACAATCCGGGGGTTGGGGTGAGGTTGGGTTGCTATCAGCATACTTTAGTCATCAACAATTATATCATCTGAGAAATGGACATTGTAACAGTGTAGGTCTCACTTGGTAGGATATGTACAGCGAGCGGTGACCATAGTATGTATAATAAAAAGATGGTATTAAAATCACTAGTAAGTATTGTTAAAAAAAAACATTTTTTACAACATTTTTCTAGAACAAAAAACTTTTCATATTCTTAACACTAGAACCATGTTTTCTTATAAACATGGTTTATAAGAACGGGGTACGGCGTGGCAAAGATGGGAGAGTGGCCGTGCCAGCAATTTGAGGGTTACTGGTTCAATCCCCACCTTCTACCATCCGTTCGTTGTGTCCTTGAGCAAGACACTTCACCCTTGCTCCTGATGGGACTGGTTAGCGCTGTGCATGGCAGCTCCCGCCATCAGTGTGTGAATGTGTGTGTGTGAATGTGAAAATAGTGTCAAAGCGCTTTGAGTTCCTTAAAAAGGGTAGAAAAGCGCTACACAAGTACAACCCATTTACCATTTATAAGTAAACATTGATTGATTGATTGACTGTCTCTGTGCGGCCTGGTAGAAAATGCGTCACGGACTGGTGCCGGTCCCCGGATCGGTGGTTGGGGACCACTGATATAAAGTATACGTATTCAGTATATAAAATAAGATTGGCAAATCTGCACGGTGGAAACAAGCTTGTATTCTAAATGTTATTTAAAATTAAGAGGAGAAAACTATAATTTACGGGGGATATTGATTTTTTGAAATATGTAAAGTAAAAAGGAATATAAAATACAAATGCATTTCAGTTTTAGGAGTTAAATGGTGGAACAAGCTCAGTGATGAGCTGAAGACCATGAATTGATTTATGTGGACCCCGACTTAAACAAGTTGAAAAACGTATTGGTGTGTTACCATTTAGTGGTCAATTGTACGGAATATGTACTGTACTGTGCAATCTACTAATAAAAGTTATTAATCAATTCATCCAATTGATTTTTTGAACGTTGATGTTCCAGGCAATCTAATTCTCAGTGACTGTATATGATAGGCAAATATAACCCTTAGCTTCAGCCTATGGGTGAGGGCGGACCTACGTCACTTCCGCCTACCAATCCCCTAGCAACCGGTAATTCGTTGAAAACAAACCAGCTCACAGCGAACACAGCATTGACAGAAAAAGCATTTAACGAGCGTTGTGGCTTGGAAGTCGGCGTTAAATCCTTCATTTACGCATTTTTACTTATTCGCATATCGTGTGAAAAAACGAAAATGTATTATTTGCGTCAGACTCGTCTCAGTGAACTTTAAAGCTTCTCAGGCTTAGCTTGCTAGTTAGCTTAGCCTGCGCGCTACTAAGAAAGAGACGCGGAAGTTATCAACAACAAGATCAAGTGTTAGTGTATAAAATATTGAGAGATTTGAGGGCTACATGTATTGTTTAAGTACAACTGTTCTTCGCCAGGTGTTCTTTGGCCGCCCTGGCTTACGTTTTCCCGGTGGTGTCCATCTTAGCACTGCCTTTGGTATCCTCTCGTTGTCCGGTTTTCGAAAATAGCTAGCTAGGCTATAGACTATATAGTATAAACCGCATGTTATTTTTGTACAACAACTTCAGCTGTCGAACGTTATAAGGTAAAAATTCAACAAGTACAAAATTAGCACGGACGGTATAGCCAAGTTGTGGTTAAGAAGGTGGATTTTTGTTCCTTATATTTACCAGAAACGAAGTGATCCGAACACACGACCCGGGACTTTGGGGGACTCCAGTGAGAACCGTCCTCGTTTTCCCGGTGTAAAGCTGGGAGCCATTTGTCTCGTCTCTGTGGGCTTTTATCGCGCTTTGGCAGAACAAAATACAACCTTTGTTTTCCCTGTTTCCAGTTGTGGTTAGCACAACCAAAAACAGCACAGTTTTTCGGCATTTTGGAGGCAGAATGACGGGTTTAACCAGCGTAGGTCGACAGGTTCAAGAGTAATGGCAACGGTTTGTTTTCAACGCCAGTCTCGTTGCTATGGCTCGAAGAACCCGTATGTAGCTCAGTTGCCCGGATGTCGGCCCTCACCCATTCCTTTTTTCGGTCATTTTTTGTTTTGTATGATTGCTAATATGTATAATCTGTGCTGTTAAATCCATCACACAAAATGGTTGATTATAGAAAAAGTGGGATATAAAATCTAGTCTATTATTATCCATCCATCCATTTTCTACAGCTTGTCCCTTTTTATTATTATTATTATTATATGACCGAAATAAACTCATTTTAATTCATTCATTCATTCAACTACAAACACAGAATGAAAAGAAAAAAAATACATGAAAAATAAACTTTAGATCACATGTTAGGATGAAACAATAGCGAATGGACGTCAGTGTATGAATTAGCTTTACTGCTAGCTGGGTCCCACCATATAAACATACTAACTTTCCAAACAACAACCATGACACGCAGAAGTTTTATATTTGACATAAAATACGTATAACTTATAAATTGTGTCTCGTTTTCTCGACTCACAACTTTGGCAGCGACTCCCGACTCAGCAGTCCTCCATGCGACCACAACACGTGTGACTCCTCTGCCGTAAAGCGGTGCGGCTGGTGTCGCAAAGCCCAGGACGGAAACTGTCGGAAATACCAGATTTCGACTGTGCTGTTTGGATTTACACTGTATGAAAAAAAAGAAAAAAGAAAAGGAATTGTCTTTTTCTGTATTGTGGAAATAAGTTGAGTCAACACACTGTACTTTTATTCACGACCCTTGGGAATAACACATCACATTTCAGGCAACGCTAAAACAGGAAGTCGCTCGTCCCTTGGGCCAATCATTTTCGTGTATACTTCAGGGACCGCTCGGAGATCGTATTACTTAAGAATATTACAGGAATTTTACCTTTGAAACCTTTTTTTTTTATTGATTGATTGAAACTTTTATTAGTAGATTGCACATTTCAGTACATATTCCGTACAATTGACCACTAAATGGTAACACCCGAATACGTTTTTCAACTTGTTTAAGTCGGGGTCCACATTAATCAATCCATGGTAATACAACACAAGTTAATCATCAGAGTATATACATTGAATTATTTACATTATTTATAATGTGGGATGAGGACGGTTTGGTTGATACCAGTATACTCAGTCATCAACAATTACATCATCAGAGAAATGGGCATTGAAACAGTGTTGCATACTACAAATAAAGGTTTATAAAAAACAAAAACAAAACTGTGAGGTTTTGTTTGTTAGACGTGTGACTCCTCTGCCGTAAAGCCAATGACGGAAACTGTCGGAAATCCACATTTCGACTGTGCAGGTTTTGTTCATCTTGGACAATATTCACGACACATTTGTGCTTTGTTTTAAAGATGTGCTATTTGGATTTACACTGTATGAAAAAAAAATTGTGAAAATGAATTTTACCTTTGCAGCCTCATTATACCATTGGCTAAGTTTTAGATTCATAAATGTAAGTTTCTCAATACCCGACCGTTTTTTTGTGCCTTTAAAAAATAATTAGAACTCTACTTTAAAACGCTTACCTCTGACAAACAAAAAGCTGTGAAAACTATGATGCTGTGCTCCAAATTTGGATTATTTACGGAACTTGTGTGAGCCTATGGCTTTATATATAATACTTTTATATTTATTATTATTATTTTTATTTATTTATTTTATTGTATTTTTTAAGTATTTTTTTTGCATTCTTCTTTAGTTGCTTTATTGACTGCGTTGTACTGTTTATGTACTTGTTTTGATTATTATTTATTTTATTGTATGTAAATGTTAAATATTATAAATGAACGTTTTAGAAAAAAAAGACAAAAGAAAAAAAAGGACTGTGAGGTTTCGTTTATTTGTTGTGTGACTCCTTTACCGTAAAGCAGTGCGGCATGTGTCGCAAAGCCAATGACGGGAACTGTCGGAAATACCGATTTCGACTGTGAGGTTTCGTTTGTTTGTCCAAGCGACTAACAGCAAAATTGCACCAGTTTAAGTGGCAACGTAATGTGCTAAAGTCAGCGTTAAGTGTTATTTTATTGTGTTATGTCCCAGGAACTCTGCACGCCACTTTATAATGTCAACAGCAGGTCAGGTGAGAGGAAACTTTACGGCACTGTGCCCCATCAAAACAAGTACAGTGCAAACATAGTTGTCCTTTTGTGTGACTCTCCATGTATTTAACATTTTAATGAGATTGACACAAAACAACACAATGGTATATTTGTGTTACAGGTCATTAAGTGTAAGGCAGCTGTTGCATGGGAACCAGGGAAGCCTGTGGTCATTGAAGATGTGGAGGTGTCTCCACCTAAACCCCACGAAGTCCGCATTAAGGTGCGCCCCTGGCCAAGCGTCAGTCAAATTACTCCCAAAAGTTCACAAACACACAAAAATGTTTTTAGTAATGGCAAAAAAAAAAAAAAAATCTGTAGGTAAAAAAACGATTTTCAAGTAAAAAGCACAAAAAACTATTTTCCGCAATTTAAAAAAAAAATCGCAAATATTCAATCAATTTTATGCAAGTAAAAAAATGAATCGCAGATAAATAAAAAACAACAACAGATTTCTTCAATAAAAAAACTATTTGCAAGTAAAAAAAAATATTTTCTTCAATTAAAAAAGATTCGTAAAAAAACAATTTTCCTTAATTAAAAAAAATGATTCACAAGTAAAAAACAAACCATTTTCTTAAATTTAAAAAAATAATTCGCAAGTATAAAAGCAATTTTATTCAAGTAAAAAAATGTTTTTCGCGAGTATAAAGATAATTATCTTGTACAAGTGTCATCATTGTTGGAAGTATTGAGTAAAATTACTCCCAAAGGTCCACAAACACACAAAAACGTTTGTACTAATGGCAATAAAAAAATAATACATCTGTAAGTAAAAAAACGATTTTCAAGTAAAACGAGCAAAAAACTATTTTCCGCAATTAAAAAAAACTATTCGCAAATATTCAAATCAATTTTATGCAAGTAAAAATAAATAAAAATGTGCAATTATAAAAGAAATCTGCAAGTAAAAAACGAATCTCAGGTAAAAACAACAACACATTTATTCAATAAAAAAAACTATTTGCAAGTAAAAAAACGAATCGCAGGTAAAAAAAAAAACAACACATTTCTTCAATAAAAAAACTGTTTGCAAGTAAAAAAACGAATCACAGGTAAAAAAAAACAACACATTTCTTCAATAAAAAAAAACTATTTGCAAGTAAAAAAACAACTATTTTCCGCAATTCCATCCATCCATCCATCCATCCATCCATCTTCTTCCGCTTATCCTTTTATGCAAGTAAAAAAACAAAACAATTTGCAATTACAAAAAAAATCTACAAGTAAAAAGCGAATCGCAGGTAAAAAAAAAACCAACACATTTCTTAGAATTGTCCCTCACCTAAAAACATTGCTGCACAAGATCATTTTAACATTAGAAAAAGCCTCCACACGAGTATTAATAACAATAAAATGTACGTATGGATACAAATATTGTAAATACCATTGGAATAGAAATGAGCACATTATAAAAATGTGAATGCACAATAGTATGTGTGTATGCTTGAACTACTTTACATATCCGAAAAATTAACCAGAAAAGTGAATCCAAATGAATAAATAAATAGAAAATATATATATATATATGTATAAATAGGAAAAAATAAATATATATATATATATATATATATATATATATATATATATATATATATATAAACAGACATATACATATATATACACAGACATACATACAGTATACACACACATATATGTATATACATATATATACACACACACACACACATGCATATATATATGAGTGTGCGTGTATATATATGTATATACATATGTGTGTGTGTATATACTGTACGTATGCAAGTATATATGTATGTTTAGTTGTATGTCTGTGTATATATGTATATGTCTGTATATATATATATATATATATATACGTATATATATATATATACGTATATATATATATATATATATATATATATGTATATATATATACATATATATATATACGTATATATATATATATATATACGTATATATATATATATACGTATATATATATATATATATATATATATATATATATATATATATATATATATATATATATATACATATATATATATAGACATACTTATTTTTATACATATATTATATATTTATTATATATATGTTTAGATATATATATGTATTTATATATATATATATTTTCAAATTTTTTTAAATGCAAAAAAAATGGGTGGGCAACGGCTCACAACTGCGAATCGGTTCTCATCGTTCACTTAAGAGAGCCGCTCAAAACACTCGATCCGTTGGCGAACCTCACATCTGTACTTCTGATACGTCACAGACATTGTCGGTGGGTTCATGCACGTCAGAAAGTGTGACGTCTTGCGCCTGTGTTCGTGTAGGTTGTTGCCACAGGTGTGTGCCACACCGACTGGGAGTACTTGTACAAGACCGGTAAAGGGATGAAATTCCGACCGTTCCCGCTAGTTTTGGGACACGAAGGAGCGGGAGAGGTGGAAAGTGTCGGTCCGGGAGTGAGCAAATTCTCAGCAGGTAAATCATACCACCTGTTAAGTAAAATGTGAGGTTCATACTAAAGATATTTTCGACTTTTGTCTTCTCCCCAGGTGATAAAGTCATTCCTCTATTCTTGCCGCAGTGTGGCGAATGCGAGCGTTGCCGCAGCCCGAAAACCAATCACTGCAGGAAGAACTGGTATGTGTATGGATTAGTGTTGTCCCGATACCAATATTATATAATGTATTTCAGTACTTTTCGGTACTTTTCTAAATAAAGGGCAGCACAAAAAATTGCATTATTGGCTTTATTTTAACAAAAAATCTTAGGGTACATTAAACATATGTTTATTATTGCACGTTTGTCCTTAAATAAAATAGTGAACATACAAGACAACTTGTCTTTTAGTAGTAAGTAAACAAACAAATGCTCTTAATTTAGCTGCTGACATATGCAGTAACATTTTGTGTCATTTATCATTCTATTATTTTGTCTACATTATTAAGGACAAGTGGTAGAAAATGAATAATTAATCTACTTGTTCATTTACTGTTAATATCTGCTTACTTTCTCTTTTAACATGTTCTATCTACACTTCTGTTAAAATGAAATAATCACGTATTCTTCTCTTCTTTGATACTTTACATTAGTTTTGGATATTACCACAAATTTGGGTATCAATCCGATACCAAGTAGTTACAGGATTATACATTGGTCATATTCAAAGTCCTCATGTATCCAGGGACATATTTCCAAAGTTTGAAAACATAAAAGAAAAAAGATTTTGTGATGTTAAAAAATATCAATGTAAACATAGTAGTATCGACTAGATACGCTCCTGTACTTGGTATCATTACAGGGGATGTTAGGTGCAGATCCACCAATGGCGTTTGTTTATATTGTAGCGTCCCTGAAGAGTTGGTGCTGCAGGGAATTCTGGGAATTTGTTCTGTAGTGTTTATGTTGTGTTATGATAAAAATATTCTCCCAAAATGTGTTTGTCATTGTTGTTTAGTATGGTTTCACTATATGACATATGTTAATGACAGTGTTGTTTAGTATGGTTTCACTATATGACATATGTTAATGACAGTGTTGTTTAGTATGGTTTCACTATATGACATATGTTAATGACAGTGTTGTTTAGTGTGGTTTCACTATATGACACATGTTTATGACAGTGTTGTTTAGTGTGGTTTCACTATATGACACATGTTTATGACAGTGTTGTTTAGTGGGGTTTCACTATATGACACATGTTAATGACAGTGTTGTTTAGTGTGGTTTCATTATATGGCACATATTTATGACAGTGTTGTTTAGTGGGGTTTCACTATATGACACATGTTAATGACAGTGTTGTTTAGTGTGGTTTCACTATATGACACATGTTTATGACAGTGTTGTTTAGTGTGGTTTCACTATATGACACATGTTTATGACAGTGTTGTTTAGTGGGGTTTCACTATATGACACATGTTAATGACAGTGTTGTTTAGTGTGGTTTCATTATATGGCACATATTTATGACAGTGTTGTTTAGTGGGGTTTCACTATATGACACATGTTAATGACAGTGCTGTTTAGTGTGGTTTCACTATATGACACATGTTTATGACAGTGTTGTTTAGTGTGGTTTCACTATATGACACATGTTTATGACAGTGTTGTTTAGTGGGGTTTCACTATATGACACATGTTAATGACAGTGTTGTTTAGTGTGGTTTCATTATATGGCACATATTTATGACAGTGTTGTTTAGTGTGGTTTCACTATATGGCACGTGTTTATGACAGTGTTGGCGTCATTCATACAGCCACCCTTCGTGTGACATGTATGGCTGTTCACTAAGTATGCCCTTCATCCACTTGTGAGTAGTGTGTTCAAAATTAAGATGGTCAGCTTGTTTGTTAATGATCAGACGTATTGAAATCTTCTGTGTCTGCTTGTAAGTACTCCGTGATTGTGCACTGCCGAACATGCTCGTATGCATGACACGTCACATCGGGTGGGGAACCGGTACTTTTTAGAGTCGGTATAGTACCGAATATGATTCATTAGTATGGCGGTACTATACTAATACTGGTATTGTGTACAACCCTAGTATGGATCGTCACATTTGTGTTGCTTTTGTGGTCTGATCTCCATGTGTCATCTTAGGGCCAACACACAAGCGGGCGTCCTGGCCGATGGCGCCAGCAGGATCTCCTGCAGAGGACAACAGGTGTTCCAATTCCTGGGCGTGAGCTCCTTCTCACAATACACCGTGGTCCCGGACACTTCCGTAGCAAAGATAAGAAGCGACGCGCCGCTGGACAAAGTGTGTCTACTTGGCTGCGGCGTCTCCACCGGTTACGGCGCTGCCCTAAACGCAGGGAAGGTAAGATGACATGGCGTCCACCAGCGGGGTGCCGTGAAAAAACAGGTTTGTGCTGAACTTCATCCAGGTGGAGAAGGACTCCACGTGTGCCGTCTTCGGGTTAGGAGCGGTCGGTCTTGCCGCGGTGATGGGCTGCCAGGTCGCCGGGGCGAAGAGGATCATCGGCATCGACATCAACCCCGACAAGTTCGAGAAGGCCAAACTGTTTGGGGCCACTGATTGCGTCAACCCCCGGGAGCACAGCCGAGACATCCAGGAGGTGCTGGTGGAGATGACAGGCGGCGGCGTGGACTTCGCTCTGGAGTGTGTGGGCAATACTGATGTCATGGTGGGTATTACTCCACCGTAGGGTTGTACGGTATACCGGGATTAGTATAGTACCGCGATACTAATGAATCATATTCGGTACTATACCTGTCCTCCCAGTTGTCGACACGTCGTGTCGTCGTTGGTTTTACGAGCATGTTCGGCAGCGCACACACACAGAGTACTGACAAGCAGACACAGTGTGTAGACAGAAAAGGGAGAACGGACGCATTTTGACTTAAAAACTAAGGATAAAGGTGAAGTTATAACACTGAAACGCCCTCAGGAAGAGGTGCTTTAAGACATGGCTCGCTAGCTAGCAGCTAAAGTCCATCCGCCGTTGACAGTGTTTTAGCTACTTCTAAATCACTAATCCTTGTCTCCATGGCGACAAATAAAGTACGTTTCTTACAAGTATCATCCCTGCAGGACGAGGAATAGCTAAACATGCTTCACTACACACCGTAGCTCACCGGCGTCACAATGTAAACAAACGCCATTGGTATAAAGATACCAAGTACAGGAGCGTATCTAGTCTATACTACCATGATTACATCGATATTTTTTAGCATCACAAAATCTTTTTTCGATTTTTAAAAATGTATATTATGTTTATAAAGCCAGGAAATATGTCCCTGGACACATGAGGACTTTGAATATGACCAATGTATGATCCTGTAACCTAAATTTGTGGTATCATACAAAACTAATGTAGAGCATCCAAACAACAGAAGAATAAGTGATTATTACATTTTAACAGAAGTGTAGATAAAACATGTTAAAAGAGAAAGTAAGCAGATATTAACAGTAAATGAACAAGTAGATTAATAATTAATTTTCTACCACTTGTCCTTCATAATGTTGACAAAATAATAGGTAGATAAATGACACAATATGTTACTGCATATGTCAGCAGACGAATCATGAGCTTTGTTTGTTTACTTACTACTAAAAGACAAGTTGTCTAGTACGTTCACTATTTTATTTAAGGACAAACGTGCAATAAAAAAACTTGGATTTAATGTACCGTGAGATTTTTTGTTAAAATAAAGCCAATAATGCAAGTTTTTGTGGTCCCCTTTATTTAGAAAAATATCAGAAAGTACAGAAAATATTGGTATCGGGACCACACTACTCCACCGTCATACCACAAATATGAACACATTGATTAATCACCTGCACAAATGAACGATACAAGTGCTTGAATCTGTGGTGTTCCCGTAGACCGCCGCGCTGGAGTCCACCACCGACGCGTGGGGCGTCTGCGTGGTCGCCGGCTGGACGGAGACCGAGGCGATGAAGGTGGCGGTTGAAAAGATACTCATGGGTCGTACGCTGAAGGGGACATATTTTGGAGGTGATTTTATGCAGAATATGCTGCATTTAGGCCTGGGCCGATAACACACCTTGCTGGACGATACCATGACCCACAAATTATTGCCGATAAACAATATTATTTTAAGACTAAACTAAGCACTAGTCTTAAAAGTTAACATTTCAAACGCAATAAACGTATTTGTAATTATTTTTTAAAAAAACATTGTGATTGGAAAGTCAGGAACTTTTATCCTAAATAAGTAATCTTGCACTTTAATAAATGTTAAAGTTCTTGAAGTGCAGTTTTTTCCAAGTTAGAAAATCTGCTTCGGCTGTTTTGTTTTGTTGTCTTCTCTGTTGCCACAATTTTCCAACAACTTTGTCTGTGTTGATAGGTTTGAAGCCAAAATATTTCCACTCATGGACATTTGGCTCCTATTTTTTGTTACTTTGCGGTTCTTCTCAGTAGCAACTAGGAATGTTTATTGTTAAGATTTCATCGATACCGATATTCCTTGTCAATATTGGTATTCATCGGTACTCTTATCGGTTCTATATGTAAAGTTGTGAAAAAAATATTGTCTTTATTACCATTTTTATTCGCACAAGAGATTATACACCAGCAACATCATGTAACATCTCACAGCAATGAAGTCTTTTATCAACACCTGTTTTTTAAAGAAATCAAGTATGTGTGCAGTGCAAGGTGCAATACAGTTGTGTTATCCTTTTGTAAAGAGCACACACTTCCATCACTGTGTTTCTATTCATTACCATTACACTCAGCTGGAAATAATATTCATATATGGAATTATTGTGCAGAGCACATTTGTTTTACATGATATAATCATATGAAATATTAATCAATACAATCAATAAGCATGTTAGGTGGGTGTGCATTTAAGCAAGGTGTGTTTTGATACCACGCAAACATGGCGCGTTGGAGTGACGTCAGATAGCGACTTTAGAGACCTTGCTTCAGAGCAACTTCATGGATTATTATACTTTTTCATATAATTATAATAATATTTAACATTTTCACTTTATTGAGTGGTTTACTGAGTCGCTAGGAGGACGGTTGATGAAGCGAGGTTGCGGCTATCGGGAGTAAAACGCATTCGGGGACGGCATGGCGCAGTTGGGATCAGGCCTGGCCCTAACCAATCTGGCGCCCTAGGCAAGATTTTAGGTGGCGCCCCCCCACATCGGCAGTGAAGTGTATATACTCACAAGAAACCGAATAGCTTTGTCTTTGACCTTCTGTTTTACTTAAAGAAAGCAAATTAACATATTATATGAGAATGTTATGTTATGATTATCTTTAACCGAATCACAGCAGTGCTCAAATTAAAAAACAGCATTCCCTCTCATATGATATTGCTTAATTAACATGAATGATGTGCACTTTAACAACTAGGCTTACAACTATACCTAATATATAAAGGGGTGGAAAAGTGACTATTACCTGCAGGGCAAACATTAGCTAACCAGAAGGCAATAACAATGTAAACAAAAAACACCTGCTTAAAAGATCTAATACAAATGTCCCTGAGGAATGTAAGGTGGGAGTACTGTAATTACCTAACGTTACATTATTACTTTCCATAACAATTTAGCCCCCTCCACAATATTAACACAACGTTAAAACAGAACTAGCTATTTATTGATTAGCAATTGCTGAATCATGTAACATTAGCTTAATGCTAAAAAGCCAGGTTACTATCACATTCTGTAACAGACAAATAATTTCATGTAGGCTAACGTTACCTACCTGCTACCTCTGTCTTTTTCTCGTTTCTCCTCTTCTTTTCTCTTTTTTCTTCCCTAGACACCTGACAGTTTTGGCCGTTTTGACATCTTGTGTTGATTTTTTGATGTGGTGACGTCCAAAAAGAGTCATGATACGGGAAGGGAGGGGGCGCACCGTGCGGAGGGAAGGGGGGAGGGGGCGTAATGTTGTAACAAATAATATTTCAATTAAATAGGCTTTACTTTGCATTATAATTAACGTGGGATTATTTTTTGTATTTAGAAATAATAGTACCAACTTTTTTCTTTTTTTTTCTCCAACATTTGTGGCACTGGCGTGGCGCCCCCTGATGGACGGCGCCCTTAGCATTTGCCTATACGGCCTATGCCACGGGCCGGCCCTGGTTGGGAGAGTGGCCGTGCCAGCAACCTGAGGGTTCCTGGTTCAATCCCCACCTTCTACCAACCTCGTCACGTCTGTTGTGTTCTTGAGCAAGACACTTCACCCTTGCTCCTGATGGGTCGTGGTTCGGACCTTGCATGGCAGCTCCTGCCGTCAGTGTGTGAATGGGTGAATGTGGAAATAATGTCAAAGTGCTTTGAGTACCTTAAAAAGGTAGAAAAGCGCTATACAAGTATAACCCATTTATCATTCACTTCAAACTGACTTTAACTCTTTGTAGGAGTGTCAAAAAACAATTAATTTTCGATGTAATCGCCATTCCTATTTGTATCGATTTAAAAAAAAGAATTTTTTTAAAACAAAAGATTTTTTTTGATGTAGATGCCCATATCTGCTGTACAAATTTACTGTAAAAAAAAGTATGTGTTGGATATTTCTATTGTTGCTTTTTTGTATTTGACTTTATTAAATGTTTGGGTAGAATTGTATTAAACAAAACCAGTTTTACTTTAAGTAATAAAAAAAAATGATCAGAGTAGTTTATCTATTATGGAGGAATTTAATGAATTAATCATAGAACTGGCACCCAATGTTGTTAAAAAAAAGTATTGATTTTGAATCGAGAAACATTTTGAATTGAGAATCGATCCTGAATCGAATTGTTCCTTCTTAGTGTCAAGACTTGGTCTGTGGCGTGGTTTGTTCTCCCGTGGTGCAATTGGACTAAACGTGGCGTGCAGGTGAGGACATGTTTAATATATTAACTCAAAAAAGGCTCAAAAGGGGATAAACAAAAGGCGCGCACAATGGCGGAAGTACAAAACTAGACTATGAAAACAAAACACTAGCACAAAGGCAAAAAACTATGAACAATAACAAAACTTACTTGACACGACAAGAGGGGCAAAAGGAGGAGCAGCATGGATCATGAGGGTGAACAGAGTGATGTCGCCAGGCCGACTGCCTGGCAACAATGGCCTTAAATACTGGTGACATGATTAGTGAAAACGTGAGACAGGTGCGTGACATGAGGATGTGAAACAGGTGCGTGATAAGACAGGTGAAAACTAATGAGTGACCATGGAAACCAAACCAAACAAGGAAGTGCAACCAGGAACTAAAAAAAGAGCCCAAAACCCAAGCAAAACAAAAACATGATTAACACAGACATGACACTTAGAATCGAATCGGATCGTGTGGTGCCCAAAGATTCACAGCCCTACACTGCACAAAGTCAGTGTTCAAAACCAAGAACAAATACAAAAAGTAGGGGTATTTTATTTGAACTAAGCAAAATTATCTGCCAATAGAACAAGAAAATTCAAGTAACAAGTAAAGTAAAATTAGCTAACCTCAATGAACCCAAAAATACCTTAAAATTAGTATATTCTCACTAATAACAAGTGCACTTTTCTTGGTAGAAAAAAAGAAGAGACCTTTTTACTCAATATGTTGAAAAATATTCTTAAATTAATTAATACATTTTTTTTTTATGCTTGAAGTAAGAAATTATTACTTTAAAAAAGTAGTTTTATACTTATGAATGTTGATGACACAGCTTTGCATCAGTTGATATTCTAGTTTCAAGCATGTTTTACTCAATATAGGTCATCAAATCTCAGCAACAAGCTGTAATATCTTACTGAGATCATTTAGGACCAAAACCCTTAAAACAAGTAAAACACTAACATAAAATCTGCTTAGTGAGAAGAATTATCTTATCAGACAGAAAATAAGCAAATATCACCCTTATTTGAGATATTTAATCTTACTTAGATTTCAGTTTTTGCAGTGTACTTATTAGCGTGCGTGACTTTGAGGGACTTTTGAGGAAGAAATATTATTCTGTTACAAACTTGTGTGTGGGTTTGATTCCTTATTTGTGAGTATTTCAAGTTGATTATCAGATCCTACCCACATGTTTTGTTTATGCATAGCAGCAGCACCTAAAGTGAATGTGTGTCATATTTACGACGGTCTGCTGGATGAAAACAATACCGATAGCAGTGTCATTATCTTCTGGACCGACCCGATTAGGAGCAGGTTGAAAAAATACCGGTACTCGGTATACATCCCTATGAGCCACCATGTGTAAGGTAGCGGTCCCAC
>NC_084758.1:30297152-30314652 GCF_033978785.1 Entelurus aequoreus
GAAGAGTATAGAGGAGGGAAGGAACTGCTCAAGATCCAAAGCATACCAGCTCATCAGTGAAGCATGGTGGTGGTAGTGGCATGCATGGCTGCCAGTGGAACTGGATCTCTTATATTTATTGATGATGTGACAACTGACAAAAGCAGCAGAATGAATTCTGAAGTGTTTGGGGCAATATTATCTGCTCATATTCAGCCAAATGCTTCAAAACTCATTGGACGGTGCTTCACAGTGCAGATGGACACTGACCTGAAGCATACTGCGAAAGCAACCAAAGAGTTTTTTAAGGCAAAGAAGTGGAATGTTCTGCAATGGCCAGGTCAATCACCTGACCTGAATCAGATTGAGCATGAATTTCACTTGCTGAAGACAAAACTAAAGGGAAAATGCCCAAAGAACAAGCAGGAAGTGAAGACCGCTGCAACAGAGGCCCGGCAGAGCATCACCATGGACCAAACCCAGCGTCTGGTGAGGTCTATGTGTTCCACACTTCAGGCTGTCATTGACTGCAAAGGATTTGCAACAAAGTATTAAAAAGTGACAATTTGATTTATGATTATGTTAGTTTGTCCAATTACTTTTGGTCCCTTAAAAAGTGGAAGGCACATATAAAATGTGTTGTAATTCCTACACCGTTCACCTGATTTGGATGTAAATACCCTCAAATTAAAGCTCAGAGTGTACACTTAAAGCACTGCTCCCCAAGGGGATGGGTCAAGGACAAATTTCACCACATCTAGTGTGTGTGTGACAATCATTGGTACTTTAATCTTTAATCTGAATCTTGATTGTTTCATTTCAAATCCATTGTGGTGTTGTACAGAGCTGAAATACTGACAATTGTGTCAATGTCCAAATATTTATGGACCTAACTGAAGATCAACTTCAGATCTGTCTGTGTTTTATATGTTTATTTTTATTAAATTTTTTGTCTTTTTTTTCAATGCCCTTTTTTCCTCATAGAACATTTTCTTTTTATATGGAAAACACAAAATTTGCAATATTTTCCCCCCCAAAAATATTTCAAAGTGGAGTATTTGATGTGAAGTAATTGGAGCCTAGAGTAAGTCAATAATTAATAACAACATTGATTTTGATTCATTATTATTTTTGGAGCAATGCCAAAAAAACCAGCCTGCATTGCAGCTTCAACATTGCAACTTTTTCTTTTTACATTTCACTTGTTTGCTCTTTTATTTCACTTTTTAATGTTTTTTTTTTTATTTTTATTTTTTTTAAATAACATTTTTACAATATGCCGGGGGACATTAAAAAAATCAGCTAGGCGCCGCAATCAGCCCTCAGCCGCCCTTTGGACATCTCTGGCGGAAGCAGTGAAAAAATATGCGTCTTAAGTTACTTAAAAGACATTTTTGCGTGGAGAAAAAGACGAGGAGGTTGAGGAGTGGGAGCAGGTGCTCACGCCGCATCTGTTCAAGTCGGACATGCGGGGGCAGATTTATAAAAGGGAGTTTCATCTCACGCCTGACACATCTTTGGGAAGAAGACGGACGGAACTTTTATGAACCCCGCGACCTCAGGAAGGGTCACGTCGCCGTGTAACCAATACAGCGGGGACGCTGAAAACGTCCATTGTCCTGCCGCACACTCATCATTTTAACGGGGAATTTGAATGAATAAGGAACGCGAGCCACTCTCGTGTTACATCCTTGTTCAGTTTGGAGCAGATACAGTGCATCCGGAAAGCAGTCATAGGGCTTCACTTTTTACACATTTTGTTATGTTACAGCCTTGTTCCACAATGGAATACATTCATTTTTATCCTCAAAAATCTACACACAATACCCCATAATGACAATGTCAAAAAGTTTTTTGTAGAAATTTCTGAAAATGTAGTACAAACCCAAAACTAGTGAAGTTGTCACATTGTGTAAATGGTAAAAACAGAATACAATGATTTGCAAATCCTTTCCAACTTATATTCAATTGAATAGACTGCAAAGACAAGATACTTAACGTTCGAACTGGAAAACGTTATTTTTTGAAAATATTAGCTCATTTGGAATTTGAGGCCTGCAACATGTTTAAAAAAAGCTGGCACAAGTGGCAAGAAAGACTGGGATAGGTTGAGGAATGCTCATCAAACACTCTAATATTAATATTAATGGACTCAAAAAGAGAGCTAAAACAAAAGTAGCAAAATGAAAAAGTGATAAATAAATAATGTGACAACGTCAGACGAGCAGAAATGCACAGAGCCATGTTTGTTTACAGTGGAAGTCGCTGCTTCTTCTTCTTCTACTTCCCTTTATGGTATGTGCTGCGCATGTCAAGTTTTCCTATTTAAAGCAGCACTAAGTAACATTCCAAAAAAAGACTGAGAAAGTTGAGGAATGCTCATCAAAGACTTATTTGGAACATCCCACGGGTGAACAGGCTAATTGGGAACAGGTGGGTGCCATGATTGGGTATAAAAGCAGCTTCCATGAAATGCTCAGTCATTCACAAACAAGGATGGGGCGAGGGTCACCACTTTGTCGACAAATGCCTGAGCAAATTGTCCAACAGTTTAAGAACAACATTTCTCAACCAGCTATTGCAAGGAATTTAGGGATTTCACCATCTGCGCTCCGTAATACCATCAAAATCACTGCACGTGACCTTCGATCCCTCAGGGGGTACTGCATCAAAAAAACGACATCAGTGTGTAAAGGATATCACCACATGGGCCCAGGAACACTTCAGAAAACCACTGTCAGTAACTACAGTTTGTCGCTACATCCGTAAGTGCAAGTTAAAACTCTACTATTCAAAGCCAAAGCCATTTATCAACAACACCCAGAAACACCGCCGGCTTCGCTACGTTCCCTGATACAGATCATTTCCGATATTACATTTTAAAGCTTATATCGGCAGTCCGATGTTATTGGACATCTCTAATAAAAACACCCTGGATGGACAGTAGTGGCCCACTTATGTAACTAAAGACTACCGATGTGAGGCCTCGGTTTTCCCAGCAAATCCTGGCCATTATTCGCTAACGCCCTGCTTTGCTGTCACATCCCCCTGCTGTCGGCTCGCTTTAGCTGCAGTCTTGGAGGAAACACTCGCACTTCACCAGAGGGTTTGCCCTAATGCTCCCGCTCGCCCTGACACGCTGTTATTAAATGTCATAAAGAAGGCATCGCAAAAAAACCCCAACATATTCTCAGCTTGAGCCGAATGCTTCGTGACACAAGAAAACGACTCGGTTCGGGTGATTTTCTTTTTTTTTCTTTTTTCTGCACGGTTGCACATAACATAATGATTCCAACCATAACTGATCAGGTTTCTTGCGCAAACACAAAAACGGCGTGGAAAATAAGGCAATGACATACATTAGAAGTGTAATAGACGTTATTAATGGAACATTCGACGCTCAAGTCTGTACTCTTGCACTGAAGTGGGATTTTTTTTTGGGGGGGGGGGGGTTCGAACCACCGGCCTCGATAATGACTGTATCATGCTCTTTTCATTGGGACCATATGTTTGCTATTTTGCAACCTGCCACTCAGACTGTGTGTGTGTGTGTGTGTGTTGCAGAATGTTCCGCCAGGAGCAAAGGGGATGACACAGACCACACATGCTATCAAGGTAGTGGAAGTTCCATGCGTGACAGCTTCTAAGCCCGTGTTGTGTTTGCCCTGACAGCGGCGCTAGGGTAGTCATTGTGAGATTAGCGCTCAGGTGCTATCACGGCGCTCCTTTGTGTGTCTTTGGCGGTATGCAGTTTGACGAGGAGGCGCCTCTAAAAATAGTCCCAAATTGACCTCTATTCCATCAAAAGGAGCGCGGTGGTTTGTCTTAGTCCCCGGACCGCACCCGTCACTGAATCAACTTTTTATGAAGCAACACGATGGAAGGGAGGCGGTAAGATTTCTTTAGGGCTCCGCGTGTGTATTTACACTCTAATCTCAGAGGGAAAGATCACAAGGAGAGTACTTTGAGTTCTGGTTACACCTCGCAAACCTGCATACGGCGCACGGAACTCCCAGGAATGTCGACGGAGTTCACAATAGTTGCTACTGTTCGGCGTTTGTTTTTGGTCTGTCGGGGTGGCGCCAAGGGCCGACTTTTAGATCGCCACTGAACTACACTACAAAGGTCAAAACCGGTGAAGTTGGCACGTTGTGTAAATGGTAAATAAAAACAGTGATTTGCAAATCCTTTTCAACGTATAATCAATTGAATACTGTTAGGAACTCGCATGGCTGTCGTTTGTGTGACCCCAAGATGCATGAACCAGGAGGAGGATGAGCAGGTAAGATGATTTTAATGATCATAAACAGAAAATAAAGCAGTCTTGCATAAATGTTCCAAACATAGAGAGTTTATCATCGAGCACTGAGGAGTGCTCGAGAGAAAACATAAATAGACATATGCTGATTGGCAGCAGGTGTGGCTGCCAATCAACGGCAGGTGAGGAGAAGACAGTGCTCTGCTGGACAAACAGGAAATGTAACAAAATAAGAGCACTGACAGGAAGTAATACAAAAAACAAGGAAACAAACAGAAATGAAGTGACCGATCGTCACAAATACACTGCAAAGACAAGATACTTAACGTTCGAACTGGAAAACGTTGTTATTTTTTGCAAATATTAGCTCATTTGGAATCTGATGCCTGCAACATGTTTCAAAAAAGCTGGCACAAGTGGCAAAAAAGACTGGGAAAGTTGAGGAATGCTCATCAAACACTCTAATATTATAAATACTGACCATTTATTAATGGACTCAAAAAGAGAGCTAAAACAAAAGTAGCAAAAGGAAAAAGTGATAAATAAATAATGTGACAACGTCGGACGAGCAGATATGCACAGAGCCATGTTTGTTTACAGCGGAAGTCACTGCTTCTTCTTCTACTTCCCAGGATTGCTTATTATTTTTATTACTTAGTAGTCTGTTTATTTCAATTGTTAGATTTTTCTTTATTACTACCTCTTTTCTAATTTATTTTTACCCCATATTTGTTCCCACTACCGCACCTTAAGTTGGAGTCCTTAATCTCGTTATATGCAAATATAATGACAATAAAGTCCATTCTATTCTATTCTATCTATTCTTTATGGTATGTGCTGCGCATGTCAAGTTTTCCGATTTAGAGCAGCACTAAGTAACATTCCAACCTTCATAAAATATTTTCATAACTTTTGGGAGGACACATGGACTTACAACTAGTTGAACGACACCTCTGTCATGGCCTGAGGGGGGGTCTGTACCACTTTTACTGGCACTTTGCGACTTTTGAGGAGGGTGGCAGGAACCCTCCCACACAAAAAACTACAAATGCGCTGACTCGTTTTACGGCGTACGTCACTCCACCTTTCCCCATTCGTTAAAAAGTCAGAAGTCGATGTGAACGCCTGCGTGCCGCCAGAAAACAAAAAGAAGAAGAGGAAGGACGCCTACGTGCAATCACTGCTATCATGGCTGAAGCTCCAAAACAACCAAAGAAATGAAAAGTTTTGTCTGAGGAGACAAAAAATAATAAAAATGGAGCCTAATCTAGTAAAATGTACAAAACCCAAAACCAGGGAAGTTGGCACGTTGTGTAAATGGTAAATAAAAAGACAATACAATGATTTGCAAATCCTTTTCAACTTATATTCAATTGAATAGACTGCAAAGACAAGATATTTAACGTTCAAACTGGAAAACGTTATTTTTTGCTAATATTAGCTCATTTGGAATTTGATGCCTGCAACGTGTTTCAAAAAAGCTGGCACGAGTAGCAAAAAAGACAGGGAAAGTTGAGGAATGCTCATCAAACACTTATTTGGAACATCCCACAGGTGAACAGGCTAATTGGGAACAGGTGGGTGCCATGATTGGGTATAAAAGCAGCTTCCATGAAATGCTCAGTCATCCACAAACAAGGACGGGGCGAGGGTCACCACTTTGTCAACAAATGCGTGAGCAAATTGTCCAACAGTTTAAGAACAACATTTCTCAACCAGCTATTGCAAGGAATTTAGGGATTTCACCATCTACAGTCCGTAATATCACCAAAAAGTACAGAGAATCTGGAGAAATCACTGCACGTAAGCCATGATATTACGGACCTTCGATCCCTCAGGCGGTACTGCATCAAAAAGCGACATCAGTGTGTATAGGATATCACCACATGGGCTCAGGAACACTTCAGAAAACCACTGTCAGTAACTACAGTTGGTCGCTACATCTGTAAGTGCAAGCTAAAAGTCTACTATGAAAAGCGAAAGCCATTTATCAACAACACCCAGAAACGCCGCTGGCTTCGCTGGGCCCGAGCTCATCTAAGATGGACTGATGCAAAGTGGAAAAGTGTTCTGTGGTCTGACGAGTCCACATTTCAAATTGTTTTTGGAAACTGTGGATGTCGTGTCCTCCGGACCAAAGAGGACAAGAACCATCCGGATTGTTATAGGCACAAAGTTCAAAAGCCAGCATCTGTGATGGTATGGGGGTGTATAACCATGAATTGATTTACGTGGACCCCGGCTTAAACAAGTTGAAAAACGTATTCGGGTGTTACCATTTAGTGGTCAATTGTACGGAATATGTACTGTACTGTGCAATCTACTAATAAAAGTTTCAATCAATCAATCAATCAATTAGTGCCCAAGACATGGGTAACTTACACATCCGTGAAGGCGCCATTAATGCTGAAAGGTACATACAGGTTTTGGAGCAACATATGTTGCCATCCAAGCAACTTTATCATGGACGCCCCTGCTTATTTCAGCAAGACAATGCCAAGCCACGTGTTACATCAACGTGGCTTCATAGTAAAAGAGTGTGGGTACTAGACTGGCCTGCCTGTAGTCCAGACCTGTCTCCCATTGAAAATGTGTGCTGCATTATGAAGCCTAAAATACCACAACAGAGACCCCCGGACTGTTGAACAACTTAAGCTGTACATCAAGCAAGAATGGGAAAGAATTCCACCTGAGAAGCTTCAAAAATGTGTCTCCTCAGTTCCCAAACGTTTACTGAGTGTTGTTAAAAGGAAAGGCCATGTAACACAGTGGTAAACATGCCCCTGTGACAACTTTTTTCCAATGTGTTGCTGCCATTTAATTCTAAGTTAATGATTATTTGCAAAAAAAAACAAGTTTCTCAGTGTGAACATTAAGTATCTTGTCTTTGCAGTCTATTCAATCGAATATAAGTTGAAAACGTTTTGCAAATCATTGTATTCTGGTTTTATTTACAAATGAACCAAAAACGTGCCAACTTCACTGGTTTTGGGTTTTGTAAATTCTGGAGCCAGAAATCGAATTCAGAGCTACTATACGTAGCGACCAAATTCCGTCAGTCCTCCCAGACACGTACACGTGAAATTAAACTGACGTCACGTCCGGTTGCAGACTAAACGCCTCAACAAAGTGGCCATCATTTTCCATGCCAACAAAGCAAGTATGCCTGATATAAAACACTCAAACATAAATATAGTGGCAGTCACACACAAGAGATATGCTTAGACTGCAATATGACTCAAGTAAACAACACCAACATGTTATTTGTTCCATTGAAAATATAGAACATTACACACGGCGCTCAAAAATCTATCAAAATGTTGTAGTACGACTTTGGTAAGCTATGAAGCCACACCGCTTGATGGATTGTACTGTGCTTCAACATAGGAGTATTATTATGGTGTGTGTATAAGGTAAGACATATTATCTGCCGTTTTGTTTCGCATTATTATGCACAAGCAACTTTTCTTACCTTCTGGTACCTGCTGATCTGTATTTGGGATCTGCATAAATCCCGTAAAATCGCGCGCGTCCGCCTTTGTAGTCCGTGCCGACCCGGTGTTGATAAGCTTCTTCTTTTTCTCTATCTTCTTGTTATGGGACATTCATCCTCCACTGTTGCCATTTCTAATATAAAGTAGCGTAAAGTTCTTACTTATACCTGTCAGTAAACTCGCCATGAAAGCGCTAAAACATACCGGTGTAGTGAGTTTACATTATTCACCCAAGAAACTTTAGTTATTAGGAGAGTTCCTAAAAAAGATCGAAAATAGACCATTCGTCGGCAGTGCGCCTTATAATCCGAAATTACGGTATACACACACATCCGTGAGAGGCCATGATGGAGTGTCATGTCTATTGAGTAAACATGTGCTGACGGGTCGCAAGGTTGGATCCCTTTTATTGCGAGCATTAGCTTGGGACTGGTGGTGACATTTGATTGTGTGCTGATATCAACGTAATGTGTGGACGCTCGTGTTTGCTCGCAGCGGTTTGGGAAGTAAAAGGCAAACATGAAGCGCTCAAGGGGTAAGAGGCTAGGGTGCGGCAAAGTCGTCGATGGTGGTGAGCGCTGGGCTTTCTCTTCGTGATGCATTCTTAAAACATGTCCATGTTTGCTCGGCTGACAAAGTGGAAATATGTGCACCCCAAGCAGGGGTTTCCCAACAGAATTCATTATTAACAATATACTGGATATCATTAGATTATTGATTCTCAAACTGTGGTATGCCCTTAACCTTTTAAGGCCCAAGCTGTTTGTTTACATGCTTTTTTTTATTATTTATCTTTGCTATTTGGGCTTATTGGACCTTAATTAGAATAAAAACTAAGAATCAGCTTTTGATATGATGTACTTAGACCAGGGGTCACCAACGCGGTGCCCGCGGGCACCAGGTAGCCTGTAAGGAACAGATGAGTAGCCCGCTGGCCTGTTCTAAAAATAGCTCAAATAGCAGCACTTACCAGTGAGCTGCCTCTATTTTTTAAATGTTATTTATTTACTAGCAAGCTGGTCTCGCTTTGCTCGACATTTTTAATTATAAGAGAGACAAAACTCAAATAGAATTTGAAAATCAAAGAAAATATTTTAAAGACTTGGTCTTCACTTGTTTAAATAAATTCATTATTTTTTTTACTTTGCTTCTTATAACTTTCAGAAAGACAATTTTAGAGAAAAAATACAACCTTAAAAATGATTTTAGGATTTTTAAACACATATACCTTTTTACCTTTTAAATTCCTTCCTCTTCTTTCCTGACAATTTAAATCAATGTTCAAGTAAATGTATTTTTTTTATTGTAAAGAATAATAAATAAATTTTAATTTAATTCTTCATTTTAGCTTCTGTTTTTTCTACGAAGAATATTGGTGAAATATTTCTTCAAACTTATGATTAAAATTCAAAAAAATTATTCTGGCAAATCTAGAAAATCTGTAGAATCAAATTTAAATCTTATTTTAAAGTCTTTTGAATTTCTTTTAACATTTTTGTTCTGGAAAATCTAGAAGAAATAATGATTTGTCTTTGTTAGAAATATAGCTTGGTCCAATTTGTTATATATTCTAACAAAGTGCAGATTGGATTTTAACCTATTTAAAAACATGTCATTAAAATTCTAAAATTAATCTTAATCAGGAAAAATTACTAATGATGTTCCATAAATTCTTTTTTTAAGTTTTTCTCTTCTTTTTTTCGGTTGAATTTTGAATTTTAAAGAGTCGAAATTGAAGATAAACTATGTTTCAAAATGTAATTGTAATTTTTTTCGTGTTTTCTCCACTTTTAAACCATTCAATTAAGTGTAAATGGCATTCATTATTAATAATAACATAGAGTTAAAGGTAAATTGAGCAAATTGGCTATTTCTGGCAATTTATTGAAGTGTGTATCAAACTGGTAGCCCTTCGCATTAATCACTACCCAAGAAGTAGCTCTTGGTTTCAAAAAGGTTGGTGACCCCTGACTTAGACCATAAATAACAAACGTGTACTTCATGTTTAGTGACATGCTAATTCTTATTTTTACACTTTTTTTTTCCAAATTCCATTTTATGTTATACTCTTCTGACACCAGCAGATGGCAGTATACGTGTCCACATAAGCGGCCATAAGACCCCAATTCAGTAGTGTACACAATTTTGGAAATAAGAGCTAAAAGGTGCTGTCCACGCATGTGGCCACTAAGCCTTTATAAATATTCACACACATTGTCACCGTTCAAACTGTGTGTAATGTTACAATGGCCAAAATATAAATGTACTTGTTAAATAAAACCTTTGCCTTGTTTCTAATAAATACTTAGGCCTACTACGCTGCTGTATTTTAATGTTGGTCGTTATTGTGGTACTTGGAGAGTTAAAGTGTTTTCCGAAGTGGTGCTTTGAGAACCACTGCATTAGATATTACATTAATTTGCTAAAATTGTAATGTTTTGTTACGATAGTTAAGCATTTATTGACTGACACTGGATTCATTTTTAGCATATTTGGTGTACAAAATGTATCAGAGTGACTATAATTAAATCCAGAAGTGTTTGGACCCTAGATATCTGCACACGGACACAATTAATGGGATTAAAAGCCTAACCGGAATAAAAATGCTCCATGTTAACACGCCATTCAGAATATTCTGGCCAGATCACAAACGTTCGGATCAAATTTTCCTTCCGATCTATTTATGTCGATAGTCATTTAGATCAAAGCGCATGAGAACACATCTTCCGAAATCCGGGTCGAAATGATCCTTACTGCGCATGTTTGTGACGTCAGATATGCTTTGGTGGTGGAGTGGGGACTCAATTGAATAGTCTCGGAATAAAGCGATGATCTTGCTTTATGGTATGTGCCCCTACTCAACATGTACGGAAGTATCGTTATATACTGTTGACTTTGTTGCTCTAAAACCGAGACTAGCAAAAACAAGTCCGTGTGTCGATGTAACAATACAAGGAGATATCCAGTCGTTGACTCAACGAGCTGTTTTATTCACGACCTTACAGGTACTCCAAGTGCTAACTGCTAGCCTCAGGCACGTACACAGCATGTCGAAACATGAAGACACGCATCTAACCGCACATATGACAACATGGAGGGCACAGAACAGCTCCATTTAAAAAAGAGCGCTAAAACAAAAGTAGCAAAAGGAAAAAGTGATAAATAAATAATGTGACAACGTCGGACGAGCAGAAATGCACAAATAAACATGTTTGTTTACAGCGGAAGTCACTGCTTCTTCTTCTTCTACTTCCCTTTATGGTGTGTGCTGCGCATGTCAAGTTTTCCGATTTAAAGCAGCACTAAGTAACATTCCAACCTTCATAAAATATTTTCATAACTTTTGGGAGGATACATGGACTTACAACTGGTTGAACGACACCTCTGTCATGGCCTGAGAGGGGGTCTGTATCGCTTTTACTGGCACTTTGCGACTTTTAAGGAGGGTGGCAGGAACCCTGCCACACAAAAAACTACAAATGCGCTGACTCGCTTTACGCCGTACGTCACTCCCCCTTTCCCCATTCGTTAAAAAGTCAGAAGTCGATGTGAACGCCTGCGTGCCGCCAGAAAACAAAAAGAAGAAGAGGAAGGACGCCTGCGTGCAATCACTGCTATCGTGGCTGAAGCTCCAAAACAACCAAAGATATGAAAAGTTTTGTCTGAGGAGAAAAAAAAAAGAAAAATGGAGCCTAATCTAGTAAAATGTACAAAACCCAAAACCAGTGAAGTTGGCACGTTGTGTAAATGGTAAATAATAAGAGAATACAATGATTTGCAAATCCTTTTCAACCTATATTCAAATTGAATAGACTGCAAATACAAGATATTTAACGTTCGAACTGGAAAACGTTGTTATTTTTTGCTAATATTAGCTCATTTGGAATTTGATGCCTGCAACATGTTTCAAAAAAGCTGGCACGAGTGGCAAAAAAGACAGGGAAAGTTGAGGAATGCTCATCAAAGACTTATTTGGAACATCCCACAGGTGAACAGGCTAATTGGGAACAAGTGGGTGCCGTGATTGGGTATAAAAGCAGCTTCCATGAAATGCTCAGTCATTCACAAACAAGGATGGGGGTGAGGTTCACCACTTTGTCAACAAATGCGTGAGCAAATTGTCCAACAGTTTAAGAACAACATTTCTCAACCAGCTACTGCAAGGAATTTAGGGATTTCACCATCTACAGTCCGTAATATCATCAAGAGGTTCAGAGAATCTGGAGAAATCACTGCACATAAGCGATGATATTACGGACCTTCGATCCCTCAGGCGACATCAGTGTGTAAAGGATATCACCACATGGGCTCAGGAACACTTCAGAAAACCACTGTCAGTAACTACAGTTGGTCGCTACATCTGTAAGTGCAAGTTAAAACTCTACTATGCAAAGCTAAAAGCCATTTATCAACAACACCCAGATACGCTGCCGGCTTCGCTGGGCCCGAGCTCATCTAAGATGGACTGATGACTTTATTATTAACTTTTTTTTTTTTTTAAACTGCTCGCTCCCTTTGTGGCCTTCTTGTTTGCTTGCGTGATAATAATGTATATTTTGCCTGTCCCCCCCATTCCCAGTGTCTCTTTTGACTTCTTGAGTCGCCGCTAGAGTTCAATCCGGTCTTCAAACACATCTTATTTTCAGGCCCCTCCACTTTATTGGTTTACTTTAATTAGTGAAATTGGAGAGGGGGGTGGGGGTAAATGAGGCGAGGGAGAGGAGGTGTGTGTGTGGTGGGGCGGGGTGCGTAAATACTGAAAACAAACATGGCAGTTGAATGGGAGGATGGCGGCGAGTGCAGCTCCGATGCCTCTGCGCAGACGGAAGGGGACACATGGTGTAAGCAAACACTGGTAATTGCATTAGATTCCCTATGGCACATGGGTAATCTTCATCACTCCCCCAACCCACCCACTCAACCCACCCCTACCTCATGAATCCCACAAGACAACAGGACCCATCTTCCTTCTCCTTCATGATATTATTTATACAAAACATGGGGTGGGGAGGGGGTCTATGATACATGTCATATGTATCAATATATATAAAAGGTTTTAATCTGCAGAATAGTGTAATAATATTGATAGGCTCATCGATTATTTTAGTGATCGAGTAATTATTAATTTGTTTGATTAATCAAGTAATCATATAAAACACACTATATAGCTTAAATGCATATTTTCAGGGAAATAAGTGAAATAAACAAAACTATTTCTGTTTGCCATAACCTTCATCATTTTTTCTAATAAATGCAAATTGTCAACATTGAAATGACACTTTTAACATGTGTGTATGCATTTAAAAAATGAATAAATAAATAAGATTGAATAAAATATTAAAACAATTATTATTATTATTATTATTTTTTTAAATCATGGCACCCACACACCACCGCTCTCATGTACGCTCGTGCAGAAACTATGTCCACAAATGTCAAGTTCCCGGTGCTCCATGCGTTCTGTATTTCATCAGTTTTTATTAGTTAAACTCATTAAATGATTAATCGAAGCAACTTAAAATAAATCAAAGCTTGATCGTATTAAATTAATCAATTAATCATTGCAGACCTAAATATTAGTAAATATAATAATTATGATAAGAAATTAAACATCTAAAGGAGGTTCAATTAGATGTTGTTCTAATTTCGGTTGTTAGCACAAAGCTGAAATGTGGATGTTTAAATATTTATCATATATTGATTAATCTACATTGTATTGATTTTAGTGTATTTATCAAAATGGCCCCCGCAGCTTTCAATAAATGTGGCCCTTGCTGGAGAAAAAAATGGAGCTCATTTGCTTGTGTATTATTGTTTATGTCATAAACATTATATTTGTCCTCTTTTGCTTCCTTCTTTGTTGGAGGCTGCTGTTTGATAATATTATTGTTTTTTAAAATGTATTATACATATTAGAATGAGGGCCAAATTGCAGTTATGGCTGCCCTCATAGTGAATATATATGAATATTAACATTTAATCAATGCATTTGACTTTTTTTAACATACAATTTGATGGATAATTTGCTTTTAAATCATAAGCAACATTATGTTTGAACTATCTAATGTTGTAATAGTTGTTGTATTATTATATAATATATGCAACTGCATGCATCTTTTTTTTTGTCAAAATGGAACGATTGAATACATTTTGCCAGAAAATAAAGTACTTTATTTCCACATACAATTATTTTGAGTTTGACACAATGGGGGTGAATAATACTAACAATAATAAGATATATAATATAGGTATAAAAACAAGGTAGACATATCTACCTAAATATATTCCAATTTCATACTTCTTTTAATTAAAATTGTGTGTAAATGAATTTAAGGGTATTTTTACAAAAACCATGTACACTGCGAGATTTAAAACGTTATTTATAGAAACTTCCCTTGTTTTAAAAGCTTATTTCCAGTCATTGACTCACTTTAACTTTACTATCAATTATTCTATTTTTTTGAATTTATTTTAGTTTAAAAATGTTCAAATTGAGAAAGTAACTATTCAAAGAAGACATTTTGTTATTTTCCCCACGTAGACAATCGTGTTTAAAGAAGATTTGGCGATTTGAGAATTGCATGTTGAATACTGCTTGTTTTCAGAATAAAGTACTTACTTCTATCTTAAAAGTCCTGCTAATATGTTGATATACAAATCTTAATTGTGTTATTTTTAAGTAAAATTATCTGTCCATGCAGCGAGTTGATTTCACTAGTTTTTAGTATTTTAATTTTATTTTTTTATTTATTTTTAATAATATGACAGCTCTTTTATGCAGTGTAGAATCCTCAGCATCTTATACTTTAATTATTTTTCTGTATAAAAAAAATAAATGTTTTTGTTTATTTATTTTTTTTTGTATTTTTTGGGGGGTGGGGGGAACAAAAAAAGGTGTCTGTTTTCTTAGTACCTGTATTATAATTTCCCTACCAAATTAATAAATAAATATTATTTTTAAAAAAAATCCTCAGCATCCACCAGATGGGGACAAAGTGCACCCCAATGACTTAATGCCTGCTTCTAATACTGCCAAATGATGATACAAAAAGGAAGTAAACTGGCATTGTGGGTATTATGTGTTGAAGTTGAGAGAGTTGTCCTGGCGTTCTGGGCGGGATTGTCCCTGCCCGAGTCCAAGTGTCATATCACCGGTGGATGCTGGGATTGAGCGGATATAAGAGGCTTTGAAGGGAAGCCTCGGGTCCACAGGGAGTGGATCTGTGTGGCCCAGAAAATAAACAATGCTCCAAAGTGATGAGGACTTTATTAAGGCCTCGCGGTCTCACTGGTGCTGGTGTTATAGCGCCCTGCGAGCGACTCAGCTATCAAAACACCACAAAGTGATCACGCTCGGTCGGTGACAGTCAGGACGTCTTCATCTGTCGTCAACCCCTCCCCCCCACGGTGCACACAATTAGCGTTTATTGACCGCCGGGGTAGTCATTGCACCGCCCGGATTAGGAGGCCGAGCCCAGGCCCCCCCCACCACAAAGTGCTGTGGCACGTCTAATGGCCGACAAACAAACAAGCGTGATCCCTTAAAGACCACCCGCCCGGACACCCCGACCACGTCTCACCTGTGCCCGGGGGTAATCCCTACCTGTGTCTTCCTTCCTGCCGTCCCCCGCCACAGATGTGTCCTGACAAGTTAGCGTCCTTTCTGGAACACCCACCGACGCCACTTTCGGTTCCTCTTAGCTCAGGGGTGTCAAAGTCAAGGCCCGCGGACCAGATCTGATTTTACGATAAAAAAACAAGTCAGTGGACAGAATTTTTATGTAGAAAATAAAAACAGTAACTTGTTTTTTTATTTTAAATTAATGCACAGTGAAAAAAAACAAAAAAAAAATGCAGATTTTAAAGTACAAAACTGGCAGCTAAGTTTCCAGAATTTTAACGTAAAAATAAAAAACGCTTTTTTAAAAATATTTACAGCAATGCACTTTAAAAAAAAAAAAAAAAATCAGTAGATTTTACGGTAAAAAAAACCCCCAAAAACATGTCTGTCGACATAATTTCTATGTAGAAAATAAAAATAGTAACTTTTAAATTTTTTACAGTAACTTGAAGAAAAATGGGCTGCATGGTCGAGTCGCCAGAAGAAAGCCATTCCTGCGCAAATGTCACAAAGTATCCAGCTTACATTACGCCAAACGGTACAGAGACAAGCCTCAAAACTTCTGGAACAAAGTAATTTGGAGTGATGACACCAAAATTGAACTTTTTGGTCACTCGACCATGCAGCCCATTTTTCTTCAAGTGCCTCCTTATTGTGCATCTTGAAACAGCCACACCACCATTTTTCAGAGAGTCCTGCATTTCAGCTGAAGTTATTTGTGGATTTTTCTTTGCATCTCGAACAATTTTCCTGGCAGTTGTGGCTGAAATCTTTGCTGGTTTTCCACTTCTTAATCAGTGTTTGAACACTGCTGATTGGCATCCTCAATTCCTTGGATTTCCTTGGATATCTTTTTATACCCCTTTCCTGTTTTTTGCAGTTCAATTAACGTTTCTCGCAAATCTTTTGACAGTTCTTTTGCCTTCCCCATGACTCAGAATCCAGAAACATCTGTGCAGCGCTGGATGAAAGATGCAATGGTCTGTCAGAAGCCCAGAAACTCACTGACCTTTTATACACACACATTAATTACAAACAAACATGTCACAGGTGAGAATTAGAACCTTGAATAGCCATTCAAACCTGTTTGTGTCAACTTTTGTGCATGTTATCAGATCAAAGTCACTGGGGTATGTAAACTTTTGATCAGGGTCATTTGGGTGCTTTCTTGTGTCATTTTGATTTAAAAGAGTAAACACAGTTGTTTGCCAATAAATAGCTTCGCACAACCATTAAGCATGAGTGGAAGAAAGGTTTTTGTGTTATCATTCATATTCTCTGAAGAATGGCCAATAAATCATAAATTCTCCCAGGGTATGTAAACTTATGAGCACGACTGTATATACATACATATTTTTATATATACATATTTTTATATATATATATATATATACATATATATACATGTTTATATATTTTTATTTCCGTCAGTCTACCCCAGGACAGCTTACCACCACCGGGTGTGAATGAATGATGGGTTCCCACTTCTCTGTGAGCGCTTTGAATATCTAATAATAGAAAAGCGCGATATAGAATCTAATCCATTATTATTATTATTATTATTATTATTGGGTTATATTGTTTTTGGTTAATAGGGAAAGACGTTAATGTGTCTCGTTTTCATGTTAGCATTTAAGCTCGCTAACGAACCAGCGCTGGTCAGTCCGTGAGTTTATCAAAGTGTGGTTATCAATCACGGCTTTTCCATCATTTCAGTTTAATTCTAACCGTCAGCAGCTGTATGGCGGTTAACATTATTACCTTGTTATTCCGTTACGTCCCTACGCCCGCACATTGGTGAGCACCAGCGCGTGCAAAGATGGCCACCCTTTACCTACGTCCGTGCGTACTTCACTACCTCATCTATTGGTCGACTATTTTCCCCTTCTGATGACTCCTGAGGTCATTAATCTTCAGCAAAAATTGATAATTTGTGTTTGGAGTTCAATATGATGCTTGCCTTCAAGGTGCAGTGGTAGCAATTGTCCACTAGGGGGAGCAATGTGGCATAAAATACAGCTGCAGAATGGTTGCTTGCAAGCTAAAAGTAGTTTTTAATTCAAAAGCATACTATTAGTTTTTGCCACTTAAATTTAGGGAACCTAATATGTTTAAAACACATTTTAGTGTAATATTTGTGTAATGCAA
>NC_084758.1:30319652-30337152 GCF_033978785.1 Entelurus aequoreus
CCAAGGTGGCGCCATAAGTATGAAGGGGGAAAAAAAAAAAAGACTAATTTGTGCTGGTGAAAATGACACATTGTGAGGGACAACACATTAATGAACATGACAATGTGTGACTATGGCTAATTCCCATCTCCAGTCCCCTGGAAGATTGTTGTTAAAATTAAGACAGGTACATTCAAAACATAGTACACGGATTCACAATATTAAAAATGTAAAATTTCAAGATTTGTATTTTATTTATTTTTTTTAAATGTAATTTAATCATTTTTTTTTTATTAAAAAAAAAATACCCCCGGATAAATTCATTATATCCAAGCAACAGGAATAATTTGACAAACACTGTAAAACAAAACCTTCTTTAGATTTTACGGTAACAAAATAAATACATAAAAATAAACCTGTCAGTCGACAGAATTTTAATGTAAAAAATAAAAATATTAACTTTTTTTTACAATTTACAGTAATGCACTGTAAATAAAAAAAACAAAACCCGAAGATTTTACAGCACACAACTGGCAGCTCAGTTTCCAGAATTTTAACATAAAAAAAAAATGCCACCTTTTTTTTATTTATAGCAATGCACTGTAAAAACAAAAAAAATCAGTAGATTTTACAGTAAAAAACAAAATACAATTTTTTTATGTAAAAAATAACAATAGTAACTTTAAAAAAAAAAAAGTACAGTAATGTACTGTAAAAAAAAAAAAAAAAAACAGATTTTATAGCACAAAACTGGCAGCCCAGTTGCCAGAATATTAACCTAAAAAAAAAAAAAAGCACCTTTTTATATTTACAGCAATGCACTGTAAAAAAAAATGCTGTATATTTTACGGTAAAAAACAAAGAAAAAACTGTCAGTCGACAGAATTTTAATGTAAAAATAAAAAAAAGCACCTTTTTTTTTTTTTTTACAACAAAGCACCGTAAAACTGGTGCTCAGTTTACACAATTTTAAAGCAAACATTAAAATAATATTTTTTTTCATTTTTTACTGCACTGTAAAAAAAAACAAAAAAAAAACATGCAGATTTTACAGCACAAAACTGGCAGCTCAGTTTCCAGAACTTTAACATTAAAAAAAAAATGCCACCTTTTTTTTTATTTATAGCAATGCACTGTTAAAACAAAAAAATTCAGTAGATTTTACAGTAAAAAACAAAATACAATTTTTTTATGTAAAAAATAACAATAGTAACTTTTTTTAAAAAAAAGTACAGTAATGTACTGTAAAAAAAAAAAAAAAAAAACAGATTTTACAGCACAAAACTGGCAGCTCAGTTGCCAGAATATGAACCTAAAAAAAAAAAAAGCACCTTTTTATATTTACAGCAATGCACTGTAAAAAAAAATTCTGTATATTTTACGGTAAAAAACAAACAAAAAACTGTCAGTCGACAGAATTTTAAGGTAAAAATAAAACAAAGCACCTTTTTTTTTTTTTTTTTGGCGCTCAGTTTACACAATTTTAAAGCAAACATTAAATTAATATTTTTTTTTCATTTTTTACTGCACTGTAAAAAAAAACAAAAAAAAAACATGCAGATTTTACAGCACAAAACTGGCAGCTCAGTTACCAGAAGTATAGCGTAAAAATAAAAACAGCACCTTTTTTTTTAAATTTACAGCAATGCACTGTAAAAAAATGTTACCGTAAAATTGGCAGCTCAGCTTACAGAATTTTAAAGCAACCATTAAAATAGTATTTTTTAAAATGTATTTACAGTAATGCACTGTATATTATATTTTTTTCGGTCGATATGGATAATTATTGATATTTCTTATCCTTCCATCCTCTTCCACTTATCTGAAGTCAGTAGCCTAAGCAGAGAAGCCCAGACTTCCCTCCCCCCAGCTACTTTGTCCAGCAATATATGAACTTTTTTTTAAATTTGAAATGTAACCTTCCTCTGATTAAATCCCCTCAGCTATCAGGGCAGAGAGAACATGTCAACACAAGCATGGAAAACACTCAATCAACGTAAACAAAATTGTAAAATCACATTAAACACTCTTAAAGCTTAAAATGAAGGTGCAAAAATACAAAGTGCCACTTCTTTCCAACGCTTTGAAACCTGCAGCTTATAAAACGGCGCGGCTAATTTGCGGATTTTTCTTTGCTAACGGCCATAATGTTTTGTGTTCAACATATAATTTTCCCATTACACCGGCAGGGACACTGAAATGGTGTCTTTTTGTCTGTGCTATGGCGCCATCTTTTGGACGAGTTCGCTCCATGCAGGTGCTGCGGGTTGAAAATGCACTCCCTGCTTAGTGCTTTAAACCGGAAGTATAAATGTCCACGAGGTTTCTACTCCATGCCTCACTCCAAGCAACGTTTGTAAGTTTTACAATATAACTAAAACAATTCTTACTTACGAAACCGTCCCATGTGTGATGTCTGTAGGAGTGTTTTCATGCATATTTGTACGTAATCAAGCTAGCGTCGTTAGCATTAGCTATAATGCTAACGCTTTTACAAGTGTCTGTGTTAGTCTTATTGCCTTACAACGGCATTCTTTTTGTGTTGTTTCAGTTTCACAAATTCCTCGGTAAATTCGCCAAAACGTCAGCGGGGAATTATTGAGTCTGTTTAGCTGATTGGAGAGCCAGCTTCCGCAGCTCGTGGGTCCATGACGATGACTTCTGTTTTGTTTGATCAGCCGTTTTACTGCCTTGTTACAGGCACCGTTTGGAAACAACTAAAGTATGTAAATAAACATTTAAAAAAATATTTTCATCCCAGTATATATATATATATATACATATATACATATATATATATATATATATATATATATATATATATATATATATATATATATATATATATATATATATATATATATATATATATATGTATTTCTTCTCAAATTTGGTGGTGCGGCTTAAATACTGCTGCGCTCTGTAGTCCGAAAAATACGTTAACAAAACAGTGCAAAGTGTGAAAATGTAAACATAGAGAAACCTGAGAAGAAGTTACAGCTGTGCTCTAAAAGGTGAGCGCGGCGTACCAGGTCTTGGTAGGGACGAACGCCTTGCATCATTTACAGACCGCGTTGGTCGCCTTTGAGAAAAATCCCAAAAAGTAACTTTTTGTCTTTTACCCACAATTTCATAATTTTGACGCTTCACAACTTCCGGTTTCCTCCGTCAAAACATTGTACATTTTATCGTATTAATTTTTTTATTGATACAGATTACATGTCTCTCGCGATATTTATTGATATCGTTTTATCGCCCAGCCCTATGTGCGCATACAAAACGGCGTCTCTAATTAACCACACTTGTGCAAACAAGCCAATCAAAGTCTCCAGGGATCTTCATTGCTGCATTGGTCGACCTGTGGAGGTAGTAAAACGGCGATACAGCGCCAAGGGAAGGCAGGGGGTATTTGGCACCTGGCACCTGCCCTGTTGTGTTGAAAGCAATTGTGCGTCTAAATACGCCAAACCTGTTGAAGTCGACGCCACTTAGACGGACTGACACATGTCGACACAAGTGATCGTCGACGTAATCCAAACCCGAACTCGCCTATGCTTGCACATAATTCCAGGAAATCCTTAATGCCATTCCTCAATGAAAATGTTGCTACTTCAACATTTCTCGACTAATTTGAAAAATTCCAACACCAACCTGTTTCAACTCATTCAGACCATTTAAGTTTTTTTTTACCATTTTCCAAAAAATTCCCGCTTTTCTCGAAATTCCAAAATTTTGGGGAAATCAATGGGACATTCTTCCAAGTTCCACAACTCCACAATATAGAGGCAAATTTACTTTAAATTTGATTGAAACGCTCGTGGTATCGCAGGCTTTCCCTTGACAAATTCCAAAAATTCCCATTCAAAATGAATTGGCTATTTTTCAAACTTCCACCATTTCCACATTTATCAACCGATTAAAACCATTCCACTCAACCTGGACATTATATATATATTTGAAATTGAAAAAAATTCCAGGAATTCCTAGAATTCCCGTTTTTTTCAAACCCTTTTTTTTGACTACTCCTCCAACATTTTATAACCAACTTCAACCGTTCCACCGTCCAAACATTCCTCTTAATCAGGACAAAAAAACAAAGTTGTTTTTCGAACTGGAAAAATTCCCGGTTTTCCCGAAATTCCAGGAAATCCTTAATGCCATTTCTCAATGAAAAATGTTACTACTTCAACATTTCTCGACGGATTTGAAAAATTCCAACACCAACCGTTTTAACTCATTCAGACCATTCCAGTTTTTTAGCATTTTCCCAAAAATTCCCGCTTTTCTCAAAATTGCTGAATTTTTGGAAATTGTCATTGAAATCAATGGGACATTTTTCAAAGTTATAATAAAGAGGCAACTTGTTTTTCCACTCTACTGCGACTTTAAGGGACTTAAACTACTCTACATAAACGGGTTCCATTAATTAAAAAAAAAAAAAATTCTTTACTTTAAATTATATTGAAACGCTCGTTGTATCGCGGGCTTTCCCTTGACAAATTCCCAAAATTCCCAGATTTCCAGGTTTTCCAAGACATTTTTCCCATTCAAAATGAATTGGCCATTTTTCAAACTTCCACCATTCCCACATTTATCAACCGATTAAAACGATTCCACTCATCCTGGAAATTCAAATTATAATTTTTTCAAATTAAAAAAAATTCCAGGAATTCTTAGAATTCCCGTTTTTTTCAAACCCTTTTTTTGACTACTCCTCCAACATTTTATAACCAACTTCAACCGTTCCACCGTCCAAACATTCCTCTTCATCAGGACAAAAAAAAAACAAAGTTTTTTTTCGAACTGGAAAAATTCCCGGTTTTCCCGGTTTTCCCGGAAATACTTAATGCCATTTCTCAATGAAAAATGTTACTACTTCAACATTTCTCGACAGATTTGAAAAATGCAAACACCAACCATTTCAACTCATTTAGACCATTCAAGTTTTTTTTACCATTTTCCCAAAAATTCCCGCTTTTCTCGAAATTGCTGAATTTTTGGGAAATTGTCATTGAAATCAATGGGACATTTTTCAAAGTTATAATATAGAGGCAACTTGTTTTTCCACTCTACTGCGACTTTAAGGGGCCGTTTTTTAGTAGGACTTAAACTACTCTACATAAACGGGTTCCATTGATTTTTAAAAAACATTTCTTTACTTTATTGTAAAGTTGTATCGCGGGCTTTCCCTTGACAAATTTCCAAAAATTCCCAGATTTCCAGGTTTTCCAAGACATTTTTCCCATTCAAAATGAATTGGCCATTTTTCAAACTTCCACCATTCCCACATTTATCAACCGATTAAAACGATTCCACTCATCCTGGAAATTCAAATTATAATTTTTTCAAATTAAAAAAAATTCCAGGAATTCCTAGAATTCCCGTTTTTTTCAAACCCTTTTTTTTGACTACTCCTCCAACATTTTATAACCAACTTCAACCGTTCCACCGTCCAAACATTCCTCTTAATCAGGACAAAAAAAAACAAAGTTTTTTTTCGAACTGGAAAAATTCCCGGTTTTCCCGGAAGTACTTAATGCCATTTCTCAATGAAAAATGTTACTACTTCAACATTTCTCGACAGATTTATAATTATAATTTTTTCAAATTAAAAAAAATTCCAGGAATTCCTAGAATTCCCTTTTTTTTCAAACCCTTTTTTTGACTACTCCTCCAACATTTTATAACCAACTTCAACCGTTCCACCGTCCAAACATTCCTCTTAATCAGGACAAAAAAAACCAAAGTTTTTTTTCGAACTGGAAAAATTCCCGGTTTTCCCGGTAATACTTAATGCCATTTCTCAATGAAAAATGTTACTACTTCAACATTTCTCGACAGATTTGAAAAATGAAAACACCAACCATTTCAACTCTTTTAGACCATTCAAGTTTTTTTTACCATTTTCCCAAAAATTCCCGCTTTTCTCGAAATTGCTGAATTTTTGGGAAATTGTCATTGAAATCAATGGGACATTCTTCAAAGTTATAATATAGAGGCAACTTGTTTTTCCACTCTACTGCGACTTTAAGGGGCCACTTTTTAGTAGGACTTCAACTAGTCTACATAAACGGGTTCCGTTGATTTTTTTTTCTTTACATTACATTTGATTGAAACGCTCTTTGAACCAAAAGAAGGCAAGCATTGTTCTAACTGTTAAAAACTCCCCTGTATTTTTGTGAAAAATATTGTTGATATTTACATTTGTACTTATTTTAGATTCCAGCTTTAAAACAGAAAGAGAAAGAATCTGAGCGACTGCTTAGCTGCCTCTGACACAACGTGGGCCATGAACGCATCGTGTGTTGGCTTAGACGCCTAAAGCGCGTTGCCAGACGTACAACTAAGGAAATATTTGGCTCTCGCTTTGTGAGACAAAATGTCTTCTCTCCTTCTCCTCGCCGCCCGCGCTCGCGGAGAGAGAACCTTCGAAGCCAAACAGTGGAGAGGATCACCATTGATCCCCGTCTAAGCCGCACTCAATCACACTTAAACGGGCCGGCTTCTCCGAGCAGAGGAACCGGCGCAAACCTTTAAGTCGACAGCGAGCGCCCGCTTTAGTCCTCGCCGCCGCGCTACAAGCTACTCGCAGACATCTCGCGCTTTGCCTTTGCTCTCCATTTTGTTGCCGCTCGGGGTCTCCCCGGCAGGTCACCTCAAAAGAGGGCCCACCTCCCGTTCGACACGGGAGGATGACATTTCCTCACCCTCTCACCCGACTCCCCCGCCTTCCCTAATCCAATCAGCGAGGCGGAGGTTTTCTAATATACTGGTGGTCTCATACTCGGACTTTATCCCCGCAGCTGTGCCGGACCGCTCATTGGCAAGATTAAGGGTCCGCGCAGCCCCTCTGATCATGTATTTCAATATGAATGGGACCAATAAGGGGGTGGATTACGGCTTAGTTACTTTGGAAATCCGAGGCCCCCCTTTGATGCCCCCCGAGTTCCAGCGGCAACGGCAGAGCCCCGCCTGGTCGGCGTGGCGTGGCGGCGCCGCCACCTGCCAGTCGAATGTTTGCTCATATGCGCTCATTAAACAAGACCACGCTGGCACGGCGGGTACGGGAGCGTCGCCGGCCCGATGGCGGGCGGCGGCGACCAGATGGCGCCGCTGCCAGGGTGCCAGGTGGGGCCTCGCCGCCGCTCGTGAGACGTGGCACGGGAGAGGGATTTGACGATGCCGGGAGGTGAGGGACCGAGATTGTTGCCAACTTGAATCAAGACAAACGGCAAACTTCGAATAAAAACATTAATGTTCCATACGGACTTAGTGGTGCTTAGATTTGACCTCAGAGTGGAGCATCGTTTCAGAGATAGGTTTAAAACAGCAACAGTTGTGTTGCTATGGCTATATATATATATACTGTATATATATATACGTTAGGTCAGGAAAAACACAGAGGCAATTTCATCCCTACAAGCCTGTTATGCAGGTTTTGTGTATATATATATATATATATATATATATATATATATATATATATATATATATATATATATATATATATATATATATATATATATATATATATATATATATATATATATTAGTCAGGGAAAAACAAAGAGGCTATTTCATCCCTACAAGCCTGTTTTGCAGGTTTCTCTGCTTATCAGGGGATGTGTGTGTGTATATATATATATATATATATATATATATATATATATATATATATATATATATATATATATATATATATATATATATATATATATATATATATATATATATATATATATATATGCAGCTAAGATAGACTCCAGTACCCCTCACGACCCCAAGAGGAACAAGCGGCAGAAAATGGATGGATGGAGATTTTATATATATATATATATATATATATATATATATATATATATATATATATATATATATATATATATATATATATATATATATATATATATATATATATATATACACATACATACACGTTAGGTCAGGGAAAAAACACAGAGGCTATTTCATCCCTACAAGCCTGTTGCGCAGGTTTCCCTGCTCTTCAGAGAAAATCCCCTGAAGAGCAGGGAAACCTGCGAAACAGGCTTGTATGGATGAAATAGAGCGTATATTCTGCTCTACCCAGGTATTGGGCACTGTATAACGGACAAACTACAGAAACCTGGACTATATGTACATACATATATATATGTACATACATATGTACATACCCAATATATATATGTACATACATATGTACATACCCAATACCTGGGTAGAGCAGAATATACGCTATTTCATCCATACAAGCCTGTTTCGCGGGTTTCCCTGCTCTTCAGGGGATTTTCTCTGAAGAGCAGGGAAACCTGCGCAACAGGCTTGTAGGGATGAAGTAGCCTCTGTGTTTTTTCCCTGACCTAACATGTATGTATGTATATATATATATACATAAATACATATATATATATATACATACATACATACATACATATATATATATATACATACATACATACATACATATATATATATATGTATACATATATATACATATATATATATATATATATATATATATATATATATATATACATGTATACATATATATATATATATATATATATATATATATATATATATACATATATATATATATATATATATATATATATATACACATACATATATATATACATACATATATACACATACATATATATATATATATACATATATATATATATATATATATATATATATATATATATATATATATATATATATATATATATATATATATACATACATATATATATACACATATATATACATACATATATATATACACATATATATACATACATATATATATATATATATATATATATATATATATGGACCTAACTGTATATATATATATATATATATATATATATATATATATATATACAGTTAGGTCCATAAACATTTGGACATTGACACAATCTTCAGTATTCCAGCTCTGTACAACACCACAATGGATTTGAAATGAAACAATCAAGATGTGCTTTAAGTGCACACTCTGAGCTTTAATTAGAGGGTATTTACATCCAAATCAGGTAAACGGTGTAGGAATTACAACACATTTTATATGTGCCTTCCACCTTTTAAGGGACCAAAAGTAATTGGACAAATGGCTTCTCAGCCGTTCCATGGACAGGCGTGCGCTATTCCCTCGTTATTTAATTTACAAAATAGCAGATAAAAGGCCTATACTTAATTTCAAGTGTGGTATATTCATTTGGAATCTGGGGAGGACATCACATGGACTAAGCTAAGACCTTCTGGAGGAAAGTTCTGTGGTCAGATGAAACAAAAATTGAGCTGATTGGCCACAATACCCAGCAATATGTTTGGAGGAGAAAAGGTGAGGCCTTTAATCCCAGGAACACCATTCCTACCGTCAAGCATGGTGGTGGTAGTATTATGCTCTGGGCCTGTTTTGCTGCCAATGGAACTGGTGCTTTACAGAGAGTAAATGGGACAATGAAAAAGGAGGATTACCTCCAAATTCTTCAGGACAAGCTAAAATCATCAGCCCGGAGGTTGGGTCTTGGGCGCAGTTGGGTGTTCCAACAGGACAATGACTCCAAACACACGTCAAAAGTGGTAAAGGAATGGCTAAATCAGGCTAGAATGAAGGTTTTAGAATGGCCTTCCCAAAGTCCTGACTTAAACGTGTGGACAATGCTGAAGAAACAAGTCCATGCTGAAGAAACAAGCGTTTGAGCGCCGTCCAGAGACAAATTTGATGGGTGAAAACAAGGCTGATTGACAAAAACGTGCGGGAAAGTTGTGAGGGAGGAAGGGACTTTGGGGTTATAGCGCCACCTGTTGCTTTGGCTGCACAGCTTGCAAAGTCAGATTTTTTTTTTTTTCATGCACGGTCTAACGGACAAAGTCTTAATCGCCACCAATTTCCCAATTTGATGTCCGCACCCAAGAGGAGTCTCATTCCTCGGCTTTCCCGCTGCCAGCCTTGGCTCAGCGCCAGGAGAAAGTGGTCCTGGACCAGCACCAGAAGTTTCCGCTGGCAAGAGGCAGGATGCAGGAAGCAGCCTCCTTCTGTGGTTTCCAACTTTGGGGAGATCTTTTGAAGGCCCCGTCGCCATCTTCACACCCCCGTCCTCCTGGTGTCTTGAGGCCCTTATTGTGTGTGAAGTGCTGGAGGTGATTAATATTTGTTTTCCCTCCTCTGTGGGAGAGGAAGCCCCCAGCTGATCCACTCTGAGCCCTCCCTAATCCCCAGCAGGTCCACCCGGTCTCTCCATTTCCTTTCGCTCTTCTTTTTACGGGGGTCCCTGCCTCTTCGCTTGTGTCGGCCCCGTGACCGTGCTGACAAGGCGGTGTTGACGACACACACATCCGTCCGTGTACAGGCTGACTCTACAATTTTTAACTAATTCTGTAGGCGCATCAAATATTTGGTTACTTGACAAATGACACCTGTTAGCATGCTAATGTTAGCATTCAATTTTTTTTTTTTGCAATTTTTTTTAGGTATACACCTTAGCATCAAATATTTTGTTACTGGACAAATGACACCTGTTAGCATGCTAAAGTTAGCATACATTTTTTTTTAACACATTTTTTAGGTATACACCTTAGCTGCAAATATTTTGTTATTTGGCAAATGACACCTGTTAGCATGTTAAAGTTAGCATACATTTTTTAAAACAAATTTTTTAGGTATACACCTTAGCATCAAATATTTTGTTATTTGGCAAATGACACCTGTTAGCATGCTAAAGTTAGCATACATTTTTTTTAAACACATTTTTTAGGTATACACCTTAGCATCAAATATTTTGTTATTTGACAAATGACACCCGTTAGCATGCTAAAGTTAGCATACATTTTTTTAAACAAATTTTTTAGGTATACACCTTAGCATCAAATATTTTGTTATTTGGCAAATGACACCTGTCAGCATGCTAAAGTTAGCATACATTTTTTTAAACACATTTTTTAGGTATACACCTTAGCATCAAATATTTTGTTATTTGACAAATGACACCTGTTAGCATGCTAAAGTTAGCATACATTTTTTTAAACACATTTTTTAGGTATACACCTTAGCATCAAATATTTTGTTATTTGACAAATGACACCTGTTAGCATGCTAAAGTTAGCATACATTTTTTTAAACAAATTTTTTAGGTATACACCTTAGCATCAAATATTTTGTTATTTGACAAATGACACCTGTCAGCATGCTAAAGTTAGCATACATTTTTTTTAAACAAATTTTTTAGGTATACACCTTAGCATCAAATATTTTGTTACTGGACAAATGACACCTGTTAGCATGCTAAAGTTAGCATACATTTTTTTTAACAAATTTTTTAGGTATACACCTTAGCATCAAATATTTTGTTACTGGACAAATGACACCTGTTAGCATGCTAAAATTAGCATACATTTTTTTAAACAATTTTTTTAGGTATACACCTTAGCATCAAATATTTTGTTATTTGACAAATGACACCTGTTAGCATGCTAAAGTTAGCATACATTTTTTTAAACAAATTTTTTAGGTATACACCTTAGCATCAAATATTTTGTTACTGGACAAATGACACCTGTTAGCATGCTAAAGTTAGCATACATTTTTTTAAACAAATGTTTTAGGTATACAACTTAGCATCAAATATTTTGTTATTTGGCAAATGACACCTGTTAGCATGTTAAAGTTGGCATTCTAGCTTTTTTTAGCTATTTTTTTAGGGATACACCTTAGCATCGAATATTTTGTTACTTGACAAATGACACCTGCCAGCATGCTAGAGTTAGCATTGTAGTTTTTATTTGAGCTAATTTTGTAGTGATACACCTTACTTGACAAATGATACCTGTTAGCATGCTAAAATTACCATTCTAGCTTTCTTTTTAGCTAATTTGGTAGGTATTCACCTCAGCATCAATTATTTTGTTACTTGACAAATGACACCAGTTAGCATATTTAGCTAATTTTGTAGCTATACACTGTGAAGAATGCATATATATATATATATATATATATATATATATATATATATATATATATATATATATATATATATATATATATATATATATATATATATATATATGTTTAAGAGTTATTTATTTTCATTCATAGTCATGTTTGAAGCAGCTAGTGTTTTTCCATTTGTACTCTTTCTATTTTGTATCTTATGTCCGCAAGTAAACTATGTGTGTTACCTTGAAGGCTTGCACTGTAGGAGATGGAATACTCTCTTTTGTCTTATCTGTAGTGGAACAATGAAGCCGTGTTCCTTTTTTCGGACAGGGGGGCGGGGGTGGGGGTGGGGGGTGGGGCTCTTCCGTTTGAGTGTCAGATCAACTATAGCAGCCGATATGAATGTATTGACTTGTGTTGAACTCCTAAGCTTTAAAATAAACTAGAAAATATTCCAATTCTGTCTTGATGGTCCTTCTTACTCAGCATATATGTCATCGAAAGAACTTGGGATTGACCAGTAACTTAGATTCCCTTGGAGGAAGAACTGGTCCGACGCAACAACACTTAAGTCATATTTTGCTACTTGATGAATGATAACGTTAGCATGCAAGCATTTTTGCTCATTTTGCAGGTATACACCTCAGTGTCAAATATTTTGTTACATGACACGTAAAAACCATCGCCAAATACCGAAACGTGACATTTCTTAGCTAGTTTACCAGTGTTGTATATTTTGGTATTTCACTACTCTAGGCACGCTATTGTTAGCATGTTAGCATAGCACTGTTTTGAAGGACAAAACTGCCAAAATGGCCCCTGCATCCTGTTATTGGTCAGTCTGTGGCCCTTAGAAGAACAAATTTAAGCTTTGGAGGAGGAGCGAGCACATCTTCAGTTTGGCCAAGGAGGAGGTGTCAGGCTGGGGGTCCGGGGGGGCTTTGCTGGAAAGACGGACAGTCCTACGGCGAGGTCTATTGAGGACTTGATCCCTCTGTCGGATGAAGCGCTCCCTTTGTGGCCACGTGGTCGTGATGGAGACGGCAGGTGCGGCGTGGGAAGGGCGTTGTGTTTCAGCGCTTGTAAAAACACAGCTGTCTTCCCGACCGCCGCGCCGCTCCGGTTGCGTTTCCCTCCAGCTCCTTGTTGCCTCGTTGGCGTCGTCAGCAAACTCGCAAACACTCTTATGGTCTTAGCTCTTTAGAGGAGCTTTGCGTGGGCCTCCAAAAGTGTACGGGTGAGTCGGAACCATCAACACGGACCCTGAAGGCGCTTAGCAACTGGCTCCGGCCTGCCAGAGGCTCGCCGAGGGTAACGGGAGACGGCACGGCTATTTGGCGCGCACACGCACACGCACACACACACACACACACACACACACACACACACACACACACACACACACACACACACACACACACACACACACATTTCGTACCTTCTGGAGACCTCTGAAAAATGCCTTTTCTAGATGTATATATATATATATATATATATATATATATATATATATATATATATATATATATATATATATATATATATATATATATATATATTAGGGATGTCCGATAATGGCTTTTTGCCGATATCCGATATTCCGATATTGTCCAACTCTTTAATTACCGATACCGATATCAACCGATACCGATATCCACCAATATATACAGTCGTGGAATTAACACATTATTATGTCTAATTTGGACAACCAGGTATGGTGAAGATAAGGTACTTTTTAAAAAAAATTATAAAATAAAATAAGATAAATAAATTAAAAACATTTTCTTGAATAAAAAAGAAAGTCCATCCATCCATCCATCCATCCATTTTCTACCAATATAAAAACAGTTACATAGAAACTAGTAATTAATGAAAATGAGTAACATTAACTGTTAAAGGTTAGTACTATTAGTGGAGCAGCAGCACGCACAATCATGTGTGCTTACGGACTGTATCCCTGCAGACTGTATTGATATATATTGATATATAATGTAGGAACCAGAATATTAATAACAGAAAGAAACAACCCTTTTGTGTGAATGAGGAGGGAGGTTTTTTGGGTTGGTGCATTAATTGTAAGTGTATCTTGTGTTTTTTATGTTGATTTAATAAAAAAAAACAAAAAACAAAAAAAAAACGATACCGATAATAAAAAAACCGATACCTATAATTTCCGATATTACATTTTAACGCATTTATCGGCCGATAATATCGGCCTGGGACATCCCTTATATATATATATATATATATATATATATATATATATATATATATATATATATATATATATATATATATATATATATATATATATATATATATATACACACAAATATTCCAAAGTGATTTAATAGAAGCCTTGAATAGATCAATAATTGATAACAACATTGATTTTGATTCATTATTATTTTTTGAGCAATGACAGTTTTTTAATAAAAGATATTAAAATCCCACTCAAGGTCACGGGGATCCAAAAGGGTCCGCTCATAAAAGTGTTAAAAATAAGTCATTTATCAATAAATATATACTATTTGTACTTACTTTTACGCCTAAATCTCAGGATTAACTTCAGATCTATCTGACAATTATAGGTTTTTCTTAAATAAATTTTTTTTAAAAATTGTTTTATTCCTCTTGTCAAAGAAAACCTTTTTTTATTTATATGGCAAACACACACGAAATATGCAGTATTTTCCCCTAAAAATATTCCAAAGTGAAGTATTTCAAGCTTTGAATACATAAATAATTCATAACAATATTGATTTAGATTCAATATAATTTTTTTTTAAATGACAGTTTTTCCAATAAAAAAAAAAAAAATCCCACTAAAAGCTTCTGCGATCCAAAACGGCCCACTCATAAAAGTGTTAAAAATAAGTCAATAAACAGTATATTATTTTTACTTTCAACGCTTAAATCTCAGGATCAACTTCAGATTTATCCGTCAATTATACTTTTTTTTATTTTAGATATATATTATAAGGAACATATATTATTAGATGCGATGGTTTTCCGTATTGGGACCATGATTTATGTCCTAACTTGTTCACCGATCCTCATATGGAAGCTACTTTTCCTTGTTGATGTCTCAAGAAGGGTAGAAATACAAGAAAACACACACACACACACACACACACACACACACACACACACGCACACACACACACACACACACACACACACACACACACACACACACACACACACACACACACACACACACACACACTTTTTGGTATTTCGTACCTTCTTGAGACCTGCGAAAAAAGCCTCCCTCTTTAGGACCACCCTTTCTAGATATATAAATATTTGTTTTTACAACATTAATAATATAAAAAAGCTTGTTGTGAAAAATTAGTTGGAATTTTACAAGAAAAAGGTCACAATTTCACACGAAAAACTTAATTTTGGCAGTGTTATAATAAAAGTTGTGATTTTACTTAAAGCAAGTTAAAAGTTTACAAGAAAAACTGAACATTTGTGCAACATTATGATAAAAGTTGGAATTTCACTCAATAACAGTCACAATTGTACAAGAAAAGCTTAAAAGAATGGCAATTTTAGGAAAAGAGTCGTAATTTTACTCAACAAAAGTCACAATTTTATAAGAAAACTTTAAAATGTTGGCAATATTATAATAATATCGGAATTTTGCTTGGCCAAATGACAAAAGTCATAATTTTACTCAAAAAATTTCACTATTTTACAAGAACAACAAAAAAATTTGCAAAATTGTGATAAGTCAGGATTTTATTTGACAAATGTCGCCTTTTGCATTAAAAAGTAATAATGTTACATAAAAAAGTAATAATTTTACATAAAAAAGTAATAATTTTACAAGAAAATATTGCAATATTACAGAAACAGAAAGAATATGAGAAATTGTTCCCAATTTTATTAGAAAAAAGTCAACACACTGAGAAAAAAACTGCTTTTAGTTAATTTTTTGGGGTAAATTTTTTTTAAATTGGTTTTTAATCTTCATTATTTACTTCAAGTTATTACAGTATGTCTCTATAAAAATATTTATTTTTAAATTTTTATTAATGTTGGCCAAAGGGGGCGCATTTCAATTTCCTACACACACTTGTTATTTCATATGTTGGCCAGAGGGGGCGCACTTCAAATTTTTACACACACTTGTTATTTCATATGTTGACCAGAGGGGGAGCACTTTTAAAACCGACACACAGTCAATTTGAAAAATCCCTCCTTTTTGGGACCACACTAATTTTGAAAGATTTCACCACCAGAGGTGCAAATGAGATCTCTATTTTTTGTTTTTCGTAATGTGCTTAAGGCCGATGACAAAGGAGTCACGGACCACAGATGGCCCCTGTGCCGCACTTTGGGCAACCCAGCTGTAGACGCTAACTGTTAATGGCCACCATAGTCTTAGTAGCGTAGTGTATTTGTTCATCCTATGGTCACATATGGGACTAGGGGTTGTCTCACGTCAGCACCGGAAGTCGTAAAATCAGCTGTTCACCTGGCGGGTTTTTTCGGGGATGGATAGGGAAGTCCTTCTTTAGCTGCCGTCTTGTTTTATCATATATTGCTGCCTTTGCACCTGTCAATGTTTACTTTTGTATGCACATTAAATCAACAAAAAATTATAACTTTGGAGCAATGTTCACAGACTCTAGTATTTTGCTCTCTATTAGATGTAATGGTTTTCCGTATTGGGACCATGATTTCGGTCACACACACACACACACACACGCACGCACGCACGCACAAGCACACACACACAAGCACACAAGCACACAAGCACACACACACACACACACACACACACACACACACACACACACACACACACACACACACACACACACACACACACACACACACACACACACACACACACACACACACACACACACAGGAGTGGAGGAAAAATGTCCGTCATAGCTAAAGCAAAAAAAAATCTAAATATTTGTAGCATAAATGATAACATTTTGACTTAATTAAGCAGATAACTCAACTTAATAAAATACATAATTTAGCTTTAAAATACAATTATTTTAACACATTAAGCCAGGGATCATCAAAAGATGTGTTTCACCTTTTCTGTTTGGTCTTTAATGACATTTATTTTATGGGGTTAATTGTTTGTATTTATTTTTTTTTTTTACATTAATTATATATATATATTTTAATATTAAAATTTTCCTGATGGAACTCTCCTGAAGGAATCAATAAAGTACCATCTATCCATCTATATATTTTTTTTAATCAGCTCTGGGCCGCACTTTGGACACCTCTGGTCCACTCACTGGCCACAACATTAGGTACACCACCCAATTCTATCCAATACAGCAGAGGTGTCAAACTCAAGGCCCGCCACATCATTTTATCTGGCCCGCAAACACCTGGAAATTATATGTGTCAATAAAGTACTTAATATTTTCTGGAATATGTAAGAAATGCTTAACAAAGTGCAACAACATAGTCCAAAGTGCGAAAATGTAAACATAGAGACACCTGAGAAAAACTATTTTCTGCAGGTTTAGTGCCAGGAAGTTACAGCTGTGCTCTAAAGGGTGAGCGCGGCGAGGGTGGTCCACATTGGTC